>NC_069502.1:890211782-890311782 GCF_027579735.1 Bombina bombina
TAGTTATTAAATAGTTATTAACTATTTAATAGCTACCTAGTTAAAATAAGTACAAATTTACCTGTAAAATAAATCCTAACCTAAATTACAATTACACCTAACACTACACTATCATTAAATTAATTAAATAAACTAACTACAATTAACTACAATTAAATTAAATAAACTAAAGTACAAAAAAAACCCCACTAAATTACAGAAAATAAAAAAATTATTAATTTTTTTTAAAGCTAATTACACCTAATCTAATCCCCCTAATAAAATAAAAAAGCCACCCAAAATAATAAAATTCCCTACCCTATACTAAATTACAAATAGCCCTTAAAAGGGCCTTTTGCGGGGCATTGCCCCAAAGTAATCAGCTCTTTTACCTGTAAAAAAAATACAATACCCCCCAACATTAAAAACCACCACCCACACACCCAACCCTACTCTAAAACCCACCAAATCCCCCCTTAAAAAAACCTAACACTACCCCCTTGAAGATCACCCTTCCTTGAGATGTCTTCACCCAGCCGGGCACAAGTGGGCCTCCAGAGGGGCAGAAGTCTTCATCCGATCCAGCCAGAAGAGGACATCCAGACCGGCAGAAGTCTTCATCCAGGCGGCATCTTCTATCTTCTTCCATCCGGAGCAGGTCCATCTTGAATACATCCGACGCGGAGCATCCTCTTCCATCTGACGGCGACTGAAGAATGAAGGTTCCTTTAAGTGACATCATCCAAGATGGCGTCCCTTCAATTCCGATTGGCTGATAGAATCCTATAAGCCAATAGGAATTAAGGTAGGAAAAATCCTATTGGCTGATACAATCAGCCAATAGAATTGAGCTTGCATTCTATTGGCTGATTGGAACAGCCAATAGAATGCAAGCTCAATCCTATTGGCTGATTGGATCAGCCAATAGGATTGAACTTCAATCCTATTGGCTGACTGCATCATGCCCCGCAAAAAGCCCTTTTAAGGGCTATTTGTAATTTAGTATAGGGTTTTTATTTCGGGGGGCTTTTTTATTTTATTAGGGGGATTAGATTAGGTGTAATTAGTTTAAAAAATGTTAATTTCTTTTTTATTTTCTGTAATTTATTGTTTGTTTTTTTCGTAATTTAGTTTATTTAATTTAATTGTAATTAATTGTATTTAGTTTTGGTAATTAATTTAATTATATTGTAGTGTTAGGTGTAATTGTAACTTAGGTTAGGGTTTATTTTACAGGTAAATTTGTACTTATTTTAACTAGGTAGTTATTAAATAGTTAATAACTATTTAATAACTATTTAATAACTATTCTACCTAGTTAAAATAAATACAAAGTTGCCTGTAAAATAAAAATAAACCCTAAAATGGATACAATGTAACTATTAGTTATATTGTAGCTAGATTAGGGTTTATTTTACAGGTAAGTATTTATTTTTAAATAGGAATAATTTAGTTAATTATAGTAAATTTATTTAGATGTATTTAAATTATATTTAAGTTATGGGGGTGTTAGGGTTAGACTTAGGTTTAGGGGTTAATACATTTATTATAGTGGCGGCGACGTTGGCGGCGGCAGATTAGGGGTTAATAAATGTAATATAGTTGTGGCGACATTGGGGGGCAGATTAGGGGTTAATAAATAAAATGTAGGGTTTGGCGATGTTGGGGGCATCAGATTAGGGGTTCATAAGTATAATGTAGGTGGCGGCAGTGTCCGGAGTGGCAGATTAGGGGTTAATAATATAATCAGCTGTTTTACCTGTCAAAAAATACAATACCCCCCAACATTAAAACCCACCACCCACACACCCAACCCTACTCTAAAACCCACCCAATCCCCCCTTAAAAAAAACTAACACTACCCCTTTAAAGATCACCCTACCTTGAGATGTCTTCACCCAGCCGGGCACAAGTGGGCCTCCAGAGGGGCAGAAGTCTTCATCCGATCCAGCCAGAAGAGGACATCCAGACCGGCAGAAGTCTTCATCCAGGCGGCATCTTCTATCTTCTTCCATCCGGAGCAGGTCCATCTTGAATACATCCGACGCGGAGCATCCTCTTCCATCTGACGGCGACTGAAGAATGAAGGTTCCTTTAAGTGACATCATCCAAGATGGCGTCCCTTCAATTCCGATTGGCTGATAGAATCCTATCAGCCAATCGGAATTAAGGTAGGAAAAATCCTATTGGCTGATACAATCAGCCAATAGAATTGAGCTTGCATTCTATCTTTTTAATGGGATTTTCTTAATGCCGGTATTACGATTGCTGGAAAAAGTGAGCGGTAGACCCTCTCCTGTCCAGACTCCTACCGCATTTAAAAGTCAGTAGTTATGAGTTTTATGGGCTAACGCCGGAACATAAAACTCTTAACTAAAGTGCTACAAAGTACACTAATACCCATAAACTACCTATTAACCCCTAAACCAAGGCCCCCCCCCCCACATCGCAAACACTTTTTTAACCCCTAATCTGCCGACCGGACATCGCCGCCACTGTAATACATATATTAACCCCTAAACCGCCGCACTCCCGCCTCGCAAACACTAGTTAAATTTTATTAACCCCTAATTTGCCGTCCCTAACATCGCCGACACCTATCTACATTTATTATCCCCTAATCTGTCGCCCCCAACGTCGCCGCTACTATATTAAATTTATTAACCCCTAAACCTAAGTCTAACCCTAGTCTAAGCCCCCCCCAACTTAAATATAATTTAAATAAAACAAAATAAAATTACTACAATGAAATAAATTAATCCTATTTAAAACTAAATACTTACCGATAAAATACTAATAGTTACATTGTAGCTAGCTTAGGATTTATATTTATTTTACAGGCAACTTTGTATTTATTTTAACTAGGTACAATAGTTATTAAATAGTTATTAACTATTTAATAGCTACCTAGTTAAAATAAGTTAAAATTTACCTGTAAAATAAATCCTAACCTAAATTACAATTACACCTAACACTACACTATCATTAAATTAATTAAATAAACTAACTACAATTAACTACAATTAAATTAAATAAACTAAAGTACAAAAAACCCCCACTAAATTACAGAAAATAAAAAAATTATTAATTTTTTTTAAAGCTAATTACACCTAATCTAATCCCCCTAATAAAATAAAAAAGCCACCCAAAATAATAAAATTCCCTACCCTATACTAAATTACAAATAGCCCTTAAAAGGGCCTTTTGCGGGCATTGCCCCAAAGTAATCAGCTCTTTTACCTGTAAAAAAAATACAATACCCCCCAACATTAAAAACCACCACCCACACACCCAACCCTACTCTAAAACCCACCAAATCCCCCCTTAAAAAAACCTAACACTACCCCCTTGAAGATCACCCTTCCTTGAGATGTCTTCACCCAGCCGGGCACAAGTGGGCCTCCAGAGGGGCAGAAGTCTTCATCCGATCCAGCCAGAAGAGGACATCCAGACCGGCAGAAGTCTTCATCCAGGCGGCATCTTCTATCTTCTTCCATCCGGAGCAGGTCCATCTTGAATACATCCGACGCAGAGCATCCTCTTCCATCTGACGGCGACTGAAGAATGAAGGTTCCTTTAAGTGACATCATCCAAGATGGCGTCCCTTCAATTCCGATTGGCTGATAGAATCCTATCAGCCAATCGGAATTAAGGTAGGAAAAATCCTATTGGCTGATACAATCAGCCAATAGAATTGAGCTTGCATTCTATTGGCTGATTGGAACAGCCAATAGAATGCAAGCTCAATCCTATTGGCTGATTGGATCAGCCAATAGGATTGAACTTCAATCCTATTGGCTGACTGCATCATGCCCCGCAAAAAGCCCTTTTAAGGGCTATTTGTAATTTAGTATAGGGTTTTTATTTCGGGGGGCTTTTTTATTTTATTAGGGGGATTAGATTAGGTGTAATTAGTTTAAAAAATGTTAATTTCTTTTTTATTTTCTGTAATTTAGTGTTTGTTTTTTTCGTAATTTAGTTTATTTAATTTAATTGTAATTAATTTTATTTAGTTTTGGTAATTAATTTAATTATATTGTAGTGTTAGGTGTAATTGTAACTTAGGTTAGGGTTTATTTTACAGGTAAATTTGTACTTATTTTAACTAGGTAGTTATTAAATAGTTAATAACTATTTAATAACTATTTAATAACTATTCTACCTAGTTAAAATAAATACAAAGTTGCCTGTAAAATAAAAATAAACCCTAAAATGGATACAATGTAACTATTAGTTATATTGTAGCTAGATTAGGGTTTATTTTACAGGTAAGTATTTATTTTTAAATAGGAATAATTTAGTTAATTATAGTAAATTTATTTAGATGTATTTAAATTATATTTAAGTTATGGGGGTGTTAGGGTTAGACTTAGGTTTAGGGGTTAATACATTTATTATAGTGGCGGCGACATTGGCGGCGGCAGATTAGGGGTTAATAAATTTAATATAGTTGCGGCGACATTGGGGGGCAGATTAGGGGTTAATAAATAAAATGTAGGGTTCGGCGATGTTGGGGGCATCAGATTAGGGGTTCATAAGTATAATGTAGGTGGCGGCAGTGTCCGGAGTGGCAGATTAGGGGTTAATAATATAATCAGCTGTTTTACCTGTCAAAAAATACAATACCCCCCAACATTAAAACCCACCACCCACACACCCAACCCTACTCTAAAACCCACCCAATCCCCCCTTAAAAAAAACTAACACTACCCCTTTAAAGATCACCCTACCTTGAGATGTCTTCACCCAGCCGGGCACAAGTGGGCCTCCAGAGGGGCAGAAGTCTTCATCCGATCCAGCCAGAAGAGGACATCCAGACCGGCAGAAGTCTTCATCCAGGCGGCATCTTCTATCTTCTTCCATCCGGAGCAGGTCCATCTTGAATACATCCGACGCGGAGCATCCTCTTCCATCTGATGGCGACTGAAGAATGAAGGTTCCTTTAAGTGACATCATCCAAGATGGCGTCCCTTCAATTCCGATTGGCTGATAGAATCCTATCAGCCAATCGGAATTAAGGTAGGAAAAATCCTATTGGCTGATACAATCAGCCAATAGAATTGAGCTTGCATTCTATTGGCTGATTGGAACAGCCAATAGAATGCAAGCTCAATCCTATTGGCTGATTGGATCAGCCAATAGGATTGAACTTCAATCCTATTGGCTGACTGCATCATGCCCCGCAAAAAGCCCTTTTAAGGGCTATTTGTAATTTAGTATAGGGTTTTTATTTCGGGGGGCTTTTTTATTTTATTAGGGGGATTAGATTAGGTGTAATTAGTTTAAAAAATGTTAATTTCTTTTTTATTTTCTGTAATTTAGTGTTTGTTTTTTTCGTAATTTAGTTTATTTAATTTAATTGTAATTAATTTTATTTAGTTTTGGTAATTAATTTAATTATATTGTAGTGTTAGGTGTAATTGTAACTTAGGTTAGGGTTTATTTTACAGGTAAATTTGTACTTATTTTAACCAGGTAGTTATTAAATAGTTAATAACTATTTAATAACTATTCTACCAAGTTAAAATAAATACAAAGTTGCCTGTAAAATAAAAATAAACCCTAAGATGGATACAATGTAACTATTAGTTATATTGTAGCTAGATCAGGGTTTATTTTACAGGTAAGTATTTATTTTTAAATAGGAATAATTTAGTTAATTATAGTAAATTTATTTAGATGTATTTAAATTATATTTAAGTTATGGGGGTGTTAGGGTTAGGGTTAGACTTAGGTTTAGGGGTTAATAAATTTATTATAGTGGCGGTGACGTTGGCGGCGGCAGATTAGGGGTTAATAAATTTAATATAGTTGCGGCGATGTTGGGGGGCAGATTAGGGGTTAATAAATAAAATGTAGGGTTCGGCGATGTTGGGGGCATCAGATTAGGGGTTCATAAGTATAATGTAGGTGATGGCGGTGTCCGGAGCGGCAGATTAGGGGTAATAATATAATGTAGATGGCGACGATGTCGGGGGCGGCATATTAGGGGTTAATAAGTGTAATATTAGGGGTGTTTAGACTCAGGGTTCATGTTAGGGTGTTAGGTGTAGACATAACTTTTATTTCCCCATAGGAAACAATGGGGCTGCGTTAGGAGCTGAACGCTGCTTTTTTGCAGGTGTTAGGTTTTTTTTCAGCCAGCTCAGCCCCATTGTTTCCTATGGGGAAATCGTGCACGAGCACGTTCAGCCAGCTCACCGCTGATTTAAGCAATGCTGGTATTGAGGTGAGATGTGGAGCTAAATTTTGCTCAACGCTCACTTTTCTGAGGCTAACGCTGGCTTAAAGAAAACTCGTAATACCAGCGTTCTTTTAAGTAAGTGGTGAGAAAAAAAGGCTTGTTTGCCCCGCACACCATTACCGACAAAAACTCGTAATCTAGCCGCTAGACTTTCACTCGAGCACACTTCCAGCTTGTGCAAATAAAATGCAAAAATACACTTTGTGCTTGTAATATGACAGTAATAAAGAGCTAATGAGTTAACCTGAACAGTTAGTGCACAACAGTGCTAATATTTATTGTTGCACTCCACTTGTAATCTTGTCTAGATTACATTTTTTATATATATCTTTTGACAATGCACTGAAAAGATGAGTTATTTTTATATACTACTGTATTCTGTAGGAGTTGTACATTCCTTTGAAATGGCATATTTGCTTTTATCTAGTTTTCAAGCTGGGTGTGCCACAGCTGTGGTTGCATCAGAGAGGTAAATGTATCTTGCACATCATTAATATTCCTCAACAGTTTTTCTATTCATTTTATTTTTGCACTCCAGAATCAATAGGATTTTATCTTTTGTAAAACAATTTTTATTATTGCTATATTTTCTTGATGATTTACATTAATTGTTCAATACACAGTAGGGAAATTAAATGCATAGCATATTCCAGCAATTAAAGTGAATGTAAATTTAGATGATAAAGTGTCCGCTTTTTAAAAATTTGATTAAAAACAGGAGCACTTTAATTCATCAAAATTTACATTTCACTCATGTTGTGAAAATACTTACCTTTTAATCTTGACAGGCGCTGCATCGCTTCCTCCGCCCGCCGCAAAGCCTCTTCCCGGATCTAAACTGAGGAATCTGTCTTCCTCCAATCACGGCGTTGAATCAGACACTAAATCCCCCGGAGGGGAAGCCATGATTGGAGGATGACCGATCCGTCATTTTTGACGTATGAAGAGGCTTGCGACGACCGGGGGAATCGCTGGAGCTGCTGTCAAGATTAAAAGGTAAGTATTTTCACAACACGAGTGAAATGTAAATTTTGATGACTTAAAGTGCCCCTGTTTTTAATCAGATTTTTTTAAAAAACGGGCACTTTATCATCTAAATTTAGATTCACTTTAAGCACTGCATGGCAAAATACATGGTTTAAAATCACTTAAAGGGATACGAAAGTCAAAATTAAAATTGCTTGAAATTTAAGGATACTTTTAAATTCACTACTATTTTCAAATGTACTTTAATTTTCTTGATATCGTTTGTCAAAAAATATGTACATATTCTACTCTAGTGGGAGCAAGCTGGTGATTGGTGCATGCATACATTTGCCTTTTGTGATTGGCTGACTAGATGTGTTCAGCCAGCTCTCAGTAGTGCATTGCTGCTACTTCAGCAAAGGATATCAAGTGAATGAAGCAAATTTGATAATAGAAGTTAATTGAAAAGTTGCTTAAAATGTTATGTGCTATCTGAATACTGAAAGAAAAAAAAAATGGGTTTCATGTCCCTTTAACATTTTGTTAGCACACATTACAATCGCCTAGATTACGAGTCTTGTGTTAGCCTTAAAAGGCAGCGATGAGAGGTCCCAACGCTGCTTTTTAACGCCCGCTGGTATTACGAGTCTGGCAGTTACAGGTGTACCGCTCACTTTTTTTCCACGACTCGAGCATACCGCAAATCCATTTACGTCAATTGCGTATCCTATCTTTTCAATTGGATTTTCCTAACGCCGGTATTACGAGTCTTGGAAAAAGTGAGCTGTACACCCTCTCCTGTCAAGACTGATACCGCATTTAAAAGTCAGTAGTTAAGAGCATTATGGGCTAACGCCGTAACATAAAACTCTTAAAGGGACAGTTCACCCAAAAACTTTCTCCCCTTTAAATTATTCCCAATGATCCTTTTTACCTGTTAGAGTGTATTAAAGGGACAGTCAAGTCCAAAAATAACTTTCATTTTTCAAATAGGGCATATAATTTTAAACAACTTTCCAATTTACTTTTATCAACAATTTTGCTTTGTTCTCTTGGTATTCTAGTTGAAAGCAAACCTAGGAAGACTCATATGATAATTTCTAAGCCCTTGAAGCCCGCCTCTATTTTATTTACTTTTCACAGCAGGGGAGAGCAAGCTCATGTAGGCCATATAGATAGCATTGTGATCACGCCCGTGGCTAGTGGCAGACACTGCACTAATTGGCTAAAATGTAACTATATGCAAAATAACTAAAAGTCATGTGATTAGGGGCAGTCAGAAGATGCTTAGATACAAGTTAGTCACAGAAGTAAAAAGTGTATTAATATAACAGTGTTGGTTTTGCAAAAAACTGGTGAATGGGTAATAAAGGGATTATCTATCTTTTTAAACAACAAAAATTCTGGTGTTGACTGTCCCTTTAAATTGGTTGCAAGTAGCTCCTTTACTCATATTTCAGCATTTGAAATAGCTGATTTAGCTTTTGGTTTCCCAACCTATACTGAAAGTTTTGATACTCGCGTATACGCTATTGAATAGCCTAAGTAAACACAGCCAGCAGAATAGATTACACCCTCAGTGGGGGGCATGATAGTTAAGTAATAAAATGATAATTTTCCATTGTTCTCTCTATGTATTGAGCTTTGGTTTTCTAGACAAATATACGATAAGGGAGCAAGTCTGTGTATATAAAAGTGATAACATAATGAGATCTGATATTACCTGAAGCTCAACCCATTGTAATAGGCTGTGGTTTCAAAGCACAAAACCAGCTACTTCAGATGCACAAATAAACCCGAAAATGCAATTTCTCAAATATTTTATACTCTGCAGTTGGTATAACAAGTCATTTAAAATGCATTTATGGAAAAACAATTTTACAGTGTACTGTCCCTTTAACTAAACTGCTAAAAAGTACACTAACACCCATAAACTACCTATTAACCCCTAAACCGAGGCCCCCCCACATCGCAAACACTATATTAAAAATTTTAACCCCTAATCTGCCTAACCGGACATCGCCCCACTTCAATAAATGTATTGACCCCTAAACCGCCACACTCCCGCCTCGCAAACACTAGTTAAATATTATTAACCCCTAATCTGCCATCCCTAACATCGCCGACACCAACCCACATTTATTAACCCTTAATCTGCCGACCCCAACGTCACCGCCACTATATTAAATTTATTAACCCCAAAATCTAAGTCTAACCCTGACCATAACACCCCCCTAACTTAAATATTATTTAAATAAATCGAAATAAAATTACTACAATTAAATAAATTATTCCTATTTAAAACTAAATACTTACCTATAAAATAAACCCTAAAATAGCTACAATATAACTAATAGTTACATTTGTATCTAGCTTAGGGTTTATTTTTATTTTACAGTCAAGTTTGTATTTATTTTAACTAGGTAGAATAGTTACTAAATAGTTATTAACTATTTAATGGTTACCTAGTTAAAATAAAGACAAATATACCTGTAAAATAAAACCTAGCCTAAGTTACAATTACACCTAACACTACACTATAATTAAATAAATTAACTAAATTAACTACAATTAATTACAATTAAATTAAATAAACTAAATTATGGAAAAAAACAAACACTAAATTACAGAAAATAATAAAATAATTACAAGTTTTTTAAACTAATTACACCTAATCTAATCCCCCTAATAAAATAAAAAAGCCCCCCAAAATAATAAAGATCCCTACCCTATACTAAATTACAAAAAGCCCTTAAAAGGGCTTTTTTGCGGGGCATTGCCCCAAAGTAATCAGCTCTTTTACCTGTAAAATAAAAGACAATATTCCCCCCAACATTAAAACCCACCACCCACACACCCAACCCTACTCTAAAACGCACCCAATCCCCCCTTAATAAAACCTAACACTACCCCCTTGAAGATCACCCTACCTTGAGACGTCTTTACCCAACTGGGCAGAAGTGGTCCTCCAGACGGGCAGAAGTCTTCATCCTATCCGGGCAGAAGAGGTCCTCCAGATGGCTAGAAGTCTTCATCCAGGCGACATCTTCTATCTTCATCCATCCGGAGCGGGTCCATCTTCAAGACATCCAAAGCGGAGCATCCTCTTCTTTCGACGGCGACTGGAACAATGACGGGTCCTTTAAATGATGTCATCCAAGATGGTGTCCCTTCAATTCCAATTGGCTGATAGAATTCTATCAGCAAATCGGAATTATGATAGAAAAAATCCTATTGGCTGATCCAATCAGCCAATAGGATTGAGCTCGTATTCTATTGGCTGTTCCAATCAGCCAATAGTATGCAAGCTCAATCCTATTGGCTGTTCTAATCAGCCAATAGAATTAAACTTCAATCCTATTGGTTGATTGGATCAGCCAATAGGATTTTTTCTACCTTAATTCTGATTGGCTGATAGAATTCTATCAGCCAATTGGAATTGAAAGGACGCCATATTGGATTACATCATTTAAAGCACCCGTCATTGTTCCAGTCGCCGTCGAAAGAAGAGGATATTCCACGTCGGATGTCTTGAAGATGGACCCGCTCCACTCCGGATGGATGAAGATAGAAGATGCCATCTGGATGAAGACTTCTGGCTGTCTGGAGGACCTCTTCTGCCCGGATAGGATGAAGACTTCTGCCTGTCTGGAGGACCACTTCTGCCCGGTTGGGTGAAGACGTCTCAAGGTAGGGTGATCTTCAAGGGGGTAGTGTTAGGTTTTATTAAGGGGGGATTGGGTGGGTTTTAGAGTAGGGTTGTGTGTGTGGGTGGTGGGTTTTAATGTTGGTGGGGGATATGTCTTTTTTTTTACAGGTAAAACAGCTGATTACTTTGGGGCAATGCCCCGCAAAAGCCCTTTTAAGGGCTATTTGTAATTTAGTATAGGGTAGGGATTTTTATTATTTTGGGTTTTTTTTTTTATTTTATTAGGGGGATTAGATTAGGTGTAATTAGTTTAAAAAAACTTGTAATTTTTTTTATTATTTTCTGTAATTTAGTGGGTTTTTTTTTTCGTAATTTAGTTTATTTAATTTAATTGTAATTAATTGTAGTTTATTTAGGTAATTTATTTAATTATAGTGTAGTGTTAGATGTAATTGTAACTTAGGTTAGGATTTATTTTTACAAGTATATTTGTCTTTATTTTAACTAGGAAGTTATTAAATAGTTAATAACTATTTAATAACTATTGTGCCTAGTTAAAATAAAAACAAAGTTGCCTGTAAAATAAAAATAAATCCTAAGCTAGCTACAATGTAACTATTAGTTATATTGTAGCTATCTTATGGTTTATTTT
Source organism: Bombina bombina (assembly GCF_027579735.1). NCBI lineage: Eukaryota > Metazoa > Chordata > Amphibia > Anura > Bombinatoridae > Bombina > Bombina bombina. The sequence continues at coordinate 890,223,273 of NC_069502.1, forward strand.
ATAGGTAAGTATTTAGTTTTAAATATGAATAATTTATTTAATAATAGTATTTTTATTTAGATTTATTTAAATTATATTTAAGTTAGGGGGGGTTAGGGTTAGACTTAGGTTTAGGGGTTAATAACTTTATTATAGTGGCGGTGACGGGGGCGGCAGATTAGGGGTTAATAATTGTAGGTAGGTTGCGATGACATTGGTGGAGGCAGAATAGGGGTTAATATGTAGGTGTCTGCGATGTTGGGGGCGACAGATTAGGGGTTCATAAGTATAATGTAGGTGGCGGCGGTGTACGGAGCGGCAGATTAGGGGTTAATAATATAATGCAGATGTCGGGGCGGCAGATTAGAGGTTAATAAGTGTAAGATTAGGGGTGTTTAGACTCTGGGGTTCATGTTAGGGTTTTAGGTGTAGACATAAAAATTATTTCCCCATAGGAATCAATGAGGCTGCGTTAGGAGCTGAACGCTGCTTTTTTGCAGGTGTTAGACTTTTTTTCAGAATAGAAAATACACAAATTGAACAGCGCTAACTACTGATGGAGGATGATCAATACCACATAGATTAAAACAATGATTGCAAACAAGAATCAGTGATGATGTAAAACACTAAAAAGTTGAGTTTACAATGTTAAACTTACAGTACATATAAACTGAAAGTAAAAAATAATAATAATACAAAATGCTGCAAATTATACACTAATGCTTCCCAAAAATGAAAAGCAACAAGAAAACCACAATGAAAATGAATAAAATTAAATACGAGACCTGCTGCTGCTGCTTTACCGGTGGTGTCCTGCGTGCCTCCGGGAGTATAATAGAATCCCAAAAATCTGTGAAAAAACAAAGCGCAAACAGACTCAAGTGTAGATTGATAAGGCGCAAAGTACCACGCTAATGTATTACACTTACAGTGTTGAAAGTTTAATCAGGCGTTTATTAAAAAACATCAAGGATCCAGATGTATCATGCAGAAACAATAAAAACAATGTCAGTCCATAAAACTGTGCGAGTCCCTCAGGATAGTCGTCACAGAACAGGATAGTTCAAATCCTTGCTGGCTTCCGTAGTCGCGGCTCTGGTAGCAATGTCCGTATCAAAGTATCAGGTGCCAGTAAATTCTTCCACCGAGCACTATGGGTCCTCAGATAGTCCAAATTTAACCCCAACGCGTTTCAACCGCTAACGTGCGGTCTTTCTCAAGAGGTAGGATGAATAGTGAATCCTACGATGCAAGTTTATTTATAGCACATAGTCTTATTTCATTGGTCCCCTATCGACTAGGTGTTTCCAAAGTCTCTAAATATTTTATACTTGCATCCGTATGAAACTGAAAAGCGTAACTTGATGATATGTAAAAAATGAAAATGAAAACAGAATTTCATACTAAATATGAATAACATACTAAAAACATACTAAAAATAAACACAGGATCGATATTTAATTTCATTTAATATATTTGCAATCAATAGTTAGTATAAGAACAAAAAGCTAAGAAATGAATGAAAAGTAAATGAAAAATAAATGCAATTATGGTTGGACTATATATCGATATTGTAAAAAATAGATATATAAATATGTGAAGATAAAACACATAAAAAAAACGTAAAAATCATTTTTAGGAACTTCATATATAAATATATATAAAATATATATAAATAAAATACACTATATATATAATAATATGTAGAAAAAACAAAACTTTATTACAAGGAGAATAGATATGAATCTTAATCACCAAGGCCTAGATTTAGAGTTCGGCGGTAGCCGTCAAAACCAGCGTTAGAGGCTCCTAACGCTGGTTTTGGGCGCCCGCTGGTATTTGGAGTCAGTGATTAAAGGGTCTAACGCTCACTTTGCAGCCGCGACTTTTCCATACCGCAGATCCCCCTACGCCATTTGCGTAGCCTATCTTTTCAATGGGATCTTTCTAACGCCGGTATTTAGAGTCGTTTCTGCAGTGAGCGTTAGAGCTCTAACGACAAGATTCCAGCCGCCTGAAAAAAGCAGGAGTTAAGAGCTTTCTGGCTAACGCCGGTTCATAAAGCTCTTAACTACTGTACCCTAAAGTACACTAACACCCATAAACTACCTATGTACCCCTAAACCGAGCTCCCCCCACATCGCCGCCACTCGATTAAAAATTTTAACCCCTAATCTTCCGACCGCCACCTACGTTATACTTATGTACCCCTAATCTGCTGCCCCTAACCCCGCCGACCCCTATATTACATTTATTAACCCCTAATCTGCCCCCCACAACATCGCCGCCAGCTACTTAAAATAATTAACCCCTAATCTTCCGACCGCAAAGCGCCGCCACCTACGTTATCCCTATGTACCCCTAATCTGCTGCCCCTAACCCCGCCGACCCCTATATTACATTTATTAACCCCTAATCTGCCCCCCACAACATCGCCGCCAGCTACTTAAAATAATTAACCCCTAATCTTCCGACCGCAAAGCGCCGCCACCTACGTTATCCCTATGTACCCCTAATCTGCTGCCCCTAACCCCGCCGACCCCTATATTATATTTATTAACCCCTAATCTGCCCCCTCAACGTCGCCGACACCTACCTACACTTATTAACCCCTAATCTGCCGAGCGGACCTGAGCGCTACTATAATAAAGTTATTAACCCCTAATCCGTCTCACTAACCCTATCATAAATAGTATTAACCCCTAATCTGCCCTCCCTAACATCGCCGACACCTTCCTTCAATTATTAACCCCTAATCTTCCGATCGGAGCTCACCGCTATTCTAATAAATGTATTAACCCCTAAAGCTAAGTCTAACCCTAACACTAACACCCCCCTAACTTAAATATAATTTTAATCTAACGAAATAAATTAACTCTTATTAAATAAATTAATCCTATTTAAAGCTAAATACTTACCTGTAAAATAAATCCTAATATAGCTACAATATAAATTATAATTATATTTTAGCTATTTTAGGATTAATATTTATTTTACAGGCAACTTGGTATTTATTTTAACTAGGTACAATAGCTATTAAATAGTTAAGAACTATTTAATAGTTACCTAGTTAAAATAATTACAAAATTACCTGTAAAATAAATCCTAACCTAAGATATAATTAAACCTAACACTACCCTATCAATAAAATAATTAAATAAACTACCTACAATTACCTACAATTAACCTAACACTACACTATCAATAAATTAATTAAATACAATTGCTACAAATAAATACAATTAAATAAACTATCTAAAGTACAAAAAATAAAAAAGAACTAAGTTACAGAAAATAAAAAAATATTTACAAACATAAGAAAAATATTACAACAATTTTAAACTAATTACACCTACTCTAAGCCCCCTAATAAAATAACAAAGCCCCCCAAAATAAAAAATTCCCTACCCTATTCTAAATTAAAAAAGTTACAAGCTCTTTTACCTTACCAGCCCTGAACAGGGCCCTTTGCGGGGCATGCCCCAAGAAGTTCAGCTCTTTTGCCTGTAAAAGAAAACATACAATACCCCTCCCCCCAACATTACAACCCACCACCCACATACCCCTAATCTAACCCAAACCCCCCTTAAATAAACCTAACACTAAGCCCCTGAAGATCTTCCTACCTTGTCTTCACCATACCAGGTTCACCGATCCGTCCTGGCTCCAAGATCTTCATCCAACCCAAGCGGGGGTTGGCGATCCATAATCCGGTGCTGAAGAGGTCCAGAAGAGGCTCCAAAGTCTTCATCCTATCCGGCAAGAAGAGGACATCCGGACCGGCAAACATCTTCTCCAAGCCGCATCTTCTATCTTCTTCCATCCGGTGCGGAGCGGGACCATCTTGAAGCAGGCGACGCGGATCCATCCTCTTCTTCCGATGTCTCCCGACGAATGACGGTTCCTTTAAGGGACGTCATCCAAGATGGCGTCCCTCGAATTCCGATTGGCTGATAGGATTCTATCAGCCAATCGGAATTAAGGTAGGAATTTTCTGATTGGCTGATGGAATCAGCCAATCAGAATCTAGTTCAATCCGATTGGCCGATCCAATCAGCCAATCAGATTGAGCTCGCATTCTATTGGCTGATCGGAACAGCCAATAGAATGCGAGCTCAATCTGATTGGCTGATTGGATCAGCCAATCGGATTGAACTTGATTCTGATTGGCTGATTCCATCAGCCAATCAGAAAATTCCTACCTTAATTCCGATTGGCTGATAGAATCCTATCAGCCAATCGGAATTCGAGGGACGCCATCTTGGATGACGTCCCTTAAAGGAACCGTCATTCGTCGGGAGACATCGGAAGAAGAGGATGGATCCGCGTCGCCTGCTTCAAGATGGTCCCGCTCTGCACCGGATGGAAGAAGATAGAAGATGCGGCTTGGAGAAGATGTTTGCCGGTCCGGATGTCCTCTTCTTGCCGGATAGGATGAAGACTTTGGAGCCTCTTCTGGACCTCTTCAGCACCGGATTATGGATCGCCAACCCCCGCTTGGGTTGGATGAAGATCTTGGAGCCAGGACGGATCGGTGAACCTGGTATGGTGAAGACAAGGTAGGAAGATCTTCAGGGGCTTAGTGTTAGGTTTATTTAAGGGGGGTTTGGGTTAGATTAGGGGTATGTGGGTGGTGGGTTGTAATGTTGGGGGGGGGGGTATTGTATGTTTTCTTTTACAGGCAAAAGAGCTGAACTTCTTGGGGCATGCCCCGCAAAGGGCCCTGTTCAGGGCTGGTAAGGTAAAAGAGCTTGTAACTTTTTTAATTTAGAATAGGGTAGGGAATTTTTTATTTTGGGGGGCTTTGTTATTTTATTAGGGGGCTTAGAGTAGGTGTAATTAGTTTAAAATTGTTGTAATATTTTTCTTATGTTTGTAAATATTTTTTTATTTTCTGTAACTTAGTTCTTTTTTATTTTTTGTACTTTAGATAGTTTATTTAATTGTATTTATTTGTAGCAATTGTATTTAATTAATTTATTGATAGTGTAGTGTTAGGTTAATTGTAGGTAATTGTAGGTAGTTTATTTAATTATTTTATTGATAGGGTAGTGTTAGGTTTAATTATATCTTAGGTTAGGATTTATTTTACAGGTAATTTTGTAATTATTTTAACTAGGTAACTATTAAATAGTTCTTAACTATTTAATAGCTATTGTACCTAGTTAAAATAAATACCAAGTTGCCTGTAAAATAAATATTAATCCTAAAATAGCTATAATATAATTATAATTTATATTGTAGCTATATTAGGATTTATTTTACAGGTAAGTATTTAGCTTTAAATAGGATTAATTTATTTAATAAGAGTTAATTTATTTCGTTAGATTAAAATTATATTTAAGTTAGGGGGGTGTTAGTGTTAGGGTTAGATTTAGCTTTAGGGGTTAATACATTTATTAGAATAGCGGTGAGCTCCGATCGGAAGATTAGGGGTTAATAATTGAAGGAAGGTGTCGGCGATGTTAGGGAGGGCAGATTAGGGGTTAATACTATTTATGATAGGGTTAGTGAGACGGATTAGGGGTTAATAACTTTATTATAGTAGCGCTCAGGTCCGCTCGGCAGATTAGGGGTTAATAAGTGTAGGCAGGTGTCGGCGACGTTGTGGGGGGCAGATTAGGGGTTAATAAATATAACATAGGGGTCGGCGATGTTAGGGCAGCAGATTAGGGGTACATAGGGATAACGTAGGTTGCGGCGGTTTACGGAGCGGAAGATTAGGGGTTAAAACTGTAATGCAGGGGTCAGCGATAGCGGGGGCGGCAGATTAGGGGTTAATAAGTGTAAGGCTAGGGATGTTTAGACTCGGGGTACATGTTAGGGTGTTAGGTGCAGACGTAGGAAGTGTTTCCCCATAGGAAACAATGGGGCTGCGTTAGGAGCTGAACGCTGCTTTTTTGCAGGTGTTAGGTTTTTTTTCAGCTCAAACAGCCCCATTGTTTCCTATGGGAGAATCGTGCACGAGCACGTTTTTGATGCCGGCCGCGTCCGTAAGCAACTCTGGTATCGAGAGTTGCATTTGCGGTAAAAATGCTCTACGCTCCTTTTTTGGAGCCTAACGCAGCATTTGTTTTAACTCTCGATACCAGAGTTAAATTTATGGTGCGGCCAGAAAAAAGCCCGCGGAGCGTTAACAGCCCTTTTACCGCCGAACTCTAAATCTAGGCCCAAGTTAATTCACTAGACTAACATATATAAGGAGGAACAGCCATTCTCTTACTAAAGATGTAAAATTAATGTATTAGGGGTTTGAGTTAAGAATTAAGGGGATTAAAAAATTCTAAGATTAAAAAATTAATTAATTAAAAATTGTTATTAAAACAATATGTCTCACAGCTAGCCCTATCACTACTAGTCTATTGAGCTAACAGTTATTACAGATACTGCACAATATTACATAAAGGCGGCCAGGTCTAAATCAACGTTGAGACCCCCTGGACACAAACAATTTAATTTTTGTATCCAGTAAGTCTCACGTTTACGTAGAGTTAACAGTCTATTTTGGGTGGATGGGGGTATCCATTCAATGACCTGTACCTTCAGAGATTTAGAATCTCCACCATGTACATCTCTATAATGTCGTGGCACACTGTGGTTCTCCATTTCATTTTTAATATTGTTAAGATGTTCAGAGACTCTCCGCCTGATTTTCCTTTTGGTGCGACCTACATACATAAGGTCACACCCACATGTTAATAAATATATTACATATGTTGAATCACAGGTACAACGGCACTTAATTAGGAAATCATATGATTGATCACTATTTCTAAAGTTGGGTTCTTTCTTCACATGTTTGCACATACCACAGTTATGTTTGCCACATTTATAAGTGCCCTCTTTTAGGCTTAGCCAGTTGCTTTTCTGAGATGTCGATATATTTGTTTTAACCATTTTTAATTTACTAGGAGCTAATAAGTTCCTCAAGTTTTTCCCTTTCCTGAAGGTGATAGATGGATGTTCAGGTAGTGAGGGTGCTAAAGCCGCGACTACGGAAGCCAGCAAGGATTTGAACTATCCTGTTCTGTGACGACTATCCTGAGGGACTCGCACAGTTTTATGGACTGACATTGTTTTTATTGTTTCTGCATGATACATCTGGATCCTTGATGTTTTTTAATAAACGCCTGATTAAACTTTCAACACTGTAAGTGTAATACATTAGCGTGGTACTTTGCGCCTTATCAATCTACACTTGAGTCTGTTTGCGCTTTGTTTTTTCACAGATTTTTTAGACTTTTTTTCAGCCAAATCTGCCCCTTTGATTCCTATGGGGAAGTCGTGTATGAGCATGTTTTGCCAGCTTACCACTACCGTAAGCAGCGCTGGTACTGAGGTGAGATGTGGAGCTAAATTCTGGTCTACGCTCACTTTTTTGCGGCTAACGCCGGGTTTCTAAAAACCCGTAATACCAGCGTTACTGTAGGTGAGCGGTAAGGAAAAACTGTGCGTTAGCACCGCACACCATAACCGACAAAAACTCGTAATCTAGCCGAATATGTTGCAAATCAAGAGCAGTTTATGAAAAGTCTGATAGAATCCATGTTCCTGGTTTCATTTGCTGTAGCCAGTTGGGAACAGATTTACATAAACTTGTGCTCTGATCTTAAAGGGACAGTTAATAAAAAATGTTTTTTTCATGATTTAGTTAGATCATATACTTTAAACAACTTTCCAAATTGCTTCTATTATTCAAATTTGCTTCATTCTCCTGGTATCTTTTGTCGAAGGAGCAACCCATGAAGTGAGCCTTTGTCAAGAGGTATATATATGTGTGCAGCCACCCAATATATAGCTCCCAATAGTGCATTAGTGCTCTTGAGCCTAACTAGGTATTTTGTTTTCAACAAAGGATACAAAGAGAAAAAAAAGCAAATTAGATAATAAAATTAAATTGGAAAGTTGTTTAAAATCTTTTTAAATCATAAACGTTTCACTTTGACTTTACTCACTCTTTACTGACCAATCACTGTGTAGAATGTGGCAGGCTCAGTAAAATGATTTATGTATGGTGAAGGCTCTCCAGCCTAATAGAGAGAGTGGAACAAGCATACAGAGGTATTTTACAGCAAAAGCAGGAACATAAATAATGAATGCATAGTGCAAAAGTCTTTTATTTTCTTTAACTAAATGTTTTATGGGGATATTAAATAGTGATATCCCATAAAAGTATGCATACGTAAAAGCTTGAGTATTGTGATTAACTGTTTTACTACTTTCGTTTTTTATGAGTTAAAATTGAAATCCACATGGATGCATTTCAGTTTTGAATAGAAGCAATTTCGTAATATAGATGTATTAGCGAAAATGCTTTCCTATGCTGTCTATTGTATTTTATAAATAAAGTTGAGTGGTGATGTCATCACGTCATTGCGCGTGACGTCACCGCACGAAACGTGAAGCCCCGGCGATGCCTGTCACTATGCAGGCCAGATCGCTGGGGTAGGAGCGAGTGGGAGCCCCCAGATTTCCTCAAGGTGGGAGTGTGCTAGCGACAGCTCTGAGCCGTCGTTAGCACCTGACTAAGACAATTTGCGATGGCTCAGAGCCGTTGTTAGCACACAAGGGGTTAAAGGGTTATGAAACCCCCAAATGTTCTTTTTTGATTCAGACAGAGCATACCATTTTTAAAACATGGCCAGTTTACTTCTATTATAAAAATTAGCTTTGTTCTCATGGTATTCTTTGTTGAAAAGATACCTAGGTGGCATCTAGGGCTCTTCCAAATGGATAACATTCTTGCAAAACTGCTGCCATATAGAACTCCAGACACATGCATGCTCCTGAGCGAACGTCCCTGGTTTTCAACAAAAGATACCAAGAGAATAAAGAATATTGATAATAGAAGTAAATGAGAAAATTATTTAAAATTGCATGCTCTATGTGAATCATGAAAGAATAACGTTGGCTATCATGTCCCTTTAATATTCTTTTACAAAAACAATTGATAAATAAAACAAGTTTGTCAATCAGTGAGTTTTGTATACGTGTAGAAATAAAATCTAATTGCGTACCAGGCTGCCAAAAACATGAAGATACCTGCGATAATGTGTTATAGGTTTAAATCACATTGAAATAGCCACAGATACTTTTTTTTTTTTACTGTACAATTTGCTCTGAAATCAAATTGACACATTTGAACAATTTCACATTCTATAGATTTTTAATCTCATAATTAATAATCTTCATATTACCCAGGGGTCAGGTTCAGCGGGAACACATGAGAACGGAGTTCCTGCACTATTTTTGCAGGTGGAACTAAGTTCTCTGGACAGAGAACAGAAACGCTTCAGTAAACACTGCTACTGCTGGTGGGAGGAGCTGGAGCACAGTCTGGTTAGAGGGATAGTGAGATCCTCTAGTAATGGACAGTAACACTTTCTACAATACAATATATGCAAGCCTGTCAAAGGTCCTGCTGTGTGATCACCCCGCACTGTGTGGAACACATGGTGCTTACATTTCTGCGTGGCTTGCTCTGGTGTTATTTAGCTCCTCTCAGCAAAAATAGGACTATTGCAGCTTAAGTGGGTGAGACTCTGTGACAGAGGAGGAGTCTCATGCCCAAAGGCAATCATTCAACCATTCATTGGTTTTAACTGGCTTTCATTAACCAAAATATATAGATTATATACATATAAATACATAGTGTGTGTGTGTGTGAGGGGGTGGAAGTCTTGGTGAGTTCCCACACTTTTTGTAGGACTTGACCCCTGATATTACCTTTTTAAATTTTAAAGTTATACTGATCATCCTAATTATAAAATTTTTATCCAGTTGTCAGTACTTGCATAAACTTTGATCTCTGCTTTTCTTCATCATTCCAGGTCAAGTTCAGACAACAGACGACAAAGTGGAAGGGAACGTGTATCTACAGCTAATGACAAGGGGCCGCCTGCTATGGAATCCACTAAAGAAACGCGATACTGTGCTGTATGCAGTGACTATGCATCTGGCTACCACTATGGTGTTTGGTCATGTGAGGGCTGCAAGGCTTTTTTTAAAAGAAGCATCCAAGGTAGGGTTGTATTCTATATGTTTTGCATTTGAGACATCAGTATATTAAAGGAATAGTAAAGTCAAATTATTTCATTCGTGATTCATATAGACCATGCAATTTAAACAACTTTCCAATTTACTTCTGTTATGTAATTTACTTGGTAACCTTAATTGAAAAGCATACCTAGACAGGCTTAGGCGCAGGAATGCACTTCTGGGAGCTAGCTGCTTTATGGCTGCACATATATGCCTTTTGTCATTGGCTCAACCAATGTGTCCATTTGTGCATTACTGTTCCTATAACAAAGGATACCAAGAGAATTAAGCAAATTTGATAATAGAAGTAAACTGGAAAATTGTATCCTCTATCTAAACCATTAATTTTTTTGTGGGGGGTTCATGTTCCTTTAAGTTGATGAGTAAAAGTTACTAGATGAAGCAATACATTAATATAAGTATTTTAAACTGTTACAAAAAGGCCTGCTAAAATTGTACATAGTCTAAAGAGACCTACTAAAAGGGTTTATAGTCTAAAGAGGCCTACTAAATGGTACATAGTCTAAAGTGTCCTGCTAAAATGGTGCATAGTCTAAAGAGACCTACTAAAATGGAACATAGTCTAAAGAGGCCTACTAAAATGGTGCATAGTCTAAAGAGACCTACTAAAATGGAACATAGTCTAAAGTGTCCTACTAAAATGGTACATAGTCTAAAGAGACCTACTAAAATGGAACATAGTCTAAAGAGGCCTACTAAAATGGTACATAGTCTAAAGAGACCTAATAAAATGGTACATAGTCTAAAGAGGCCTACTAAAATGGTACATAGTCTAAAGAGACCTAATAATATGGCACATAATATAAATAGACCAACTTAAAGGGACAGTCTACACCAGAATTTGTATTGTTTTAAAAGATAGATAATCCCTTTATTACCCATTCCCCAGTTTTGCATAACCAACACAGTTATAATAATATACTTTTAACCTCTGTGATTATCTTGTATCTAAGCCTCTGCAAACTGCCCCTTTTTTCAGTTCTTTTGACAGACTTGCAGTCTAGCCAATCAGTGCCAGCTCCCAGATTACTTCACGTGCACGAGCACAGTGTTATCTATATGAAATATGTGAACTAACACCCTCTAGTGGTGAAAAACTGTTAAAATGCAATCTGAAAGAGGTGGGCTTCAAGGTCTAAGAAATTAGCTTATCAACCTCCTAGGTTAAGCTTTCAGGTAAGAATACCAAGAGAACAAAGCAAAATTGGTGATAGAAGTAAATTGGAATATTGTTTAACATTACATGCTCTATCTGAATCATGAAAGTTTATTTTGGCCTAGACTGTCCCTTTAAATGGTATATAGTCTAAAAAAGCCTACTAAAATGATACATAGTCTAAAGAGACCTAATAAAATGGTACATAGTCTAAAGAGACCTACTAAAAGGTTATATAGTCTAAAGAGGCCTACTAAATGGTACATAGTCTGAAGTGTCCTGCTAAAATGGTACATAGTTTAAAGAGACCTACTAAAATGGTACATAGGGGCCTATCTATCAAGCTCCGATAGGAGCTTGACGGCCCGTGTTTTTGGCGAGTGTCCAGACTCGCCAGAAACAGCAGTTATGAAGCAGCGGTCACAAAGACCGCTGCTCCATAACCCTGTCCGTCTGCTCTGAGCAGGCGGACAGGAATCGCAAAAATTCAACCCGATTGAGTACGATCGGGTTGATTGACACCCTCTTGTGAGCTGCTGGTGCAATGTTAAATGTGGAGAACGTATTGTTCTCCGCATTCAGCGATGTCTTGTGGACCTGATCCGCACTGTCGGATCAGGTCTGCAAGACATTTCTTAAATATGCCTCATAGTCTGAAGTGGCCTACTAAAATGTGACATAGTCTAAAGAGGCCTAATAAAGTTGTACATAGTCTAGAGTGGCCTACTAAATGGTGCATAGTCTAAAGAGACCTACTAAAATGGTACATAGTCTAAAGAGGCCTACTAATATGTTACATAGTCTAAAGAAACCTACTAATATGTTACATAGTCTAAAGAGGCCTACTAAATGGTACATAGGGGCCGATTTATTAAGGGCCGAATGGCCCCTAATGCTGCTGTTTCCGAGTGAGATTTGATTGATGAAATAGACTTCCAATAGATATGAATAAGGAGAAATAATGTACTGGAATTCAAGAATGCTATGAATATCTTAAAAACTAATTAAGGACTAAGAAATAATTGGGCGTACACGTGGGCAGGCTTCTGTTACGTATCTGCCATCAAAATCCACATGAAGAAACATGATTTATATACTGACCCATGTTAATCTTATAATTCTAGTCTTTTTTCTGCAATTTTTATCCATGTTCATTACTTGCTCAACACCTTACTTATTAGAATTTTCTATTTCAATAAAATTTCACACCTCTTATACAATCTTCTGTCTGTCAAAAATGAATGCTTTCTGAAAACCTATCTTTTTTTTAGTAGAGGTTATGATATTCTTTGTTTCTCATAATTTGCATAACTTCCTATTAAAGTGTTCCCGGAGTTAAAATGTCACTAGTGTTAAGATGTTCATATTAAGATGCATCAATATATTGAACATACTTTTTTTTAAGGATTTCTGTGGTATCAAGTAATGGGTTTATACCTACAGTATATTGACTTTTGATTATTTAAAGACTAGAACATCTGGATAAAATCTATATTAATTTGCCAGTAAATTAGGCTTCGAAAAATATTGCCATAATAAGATTTCATGTGCTCATACTAAAAATTCTGGCATCAATAGTTATAGTGATTTTCTTAATGGGAAATGCTACCCATGTCTTAAATCCATGGGGTATTGTAACATACAGTAAACCCCTTTCCTGGCCTGACCCACGTCTTCACCAGTGTCAGGAGGAGTATGGCTATTACAGAATTAAGCAAGTTGAAATCAATGTCTGAGAGGCCCAACTCACCACAAATTCTTAATGGGACACAAAAAGTTAAACACAGTAACCAAGTAGAGTGTAGGGGTAAGAGATCAATGAGACTCAATTTAGTAGCTGAAACTATCTCTAGTACTTTAATTAGCACGAAGAAAGAAAAAGAACAAATAAGTACTAAAATGCAATTGTAAATTTATAAATCTAAAGACCAAAGGAAAACCAACCTTAGTAAAAGTTTAGTCTCACTGTCCAAAGGAAGACAAACTTGCATAGGTGACTTAAATGCAGATCTCTTGAGAGCAGAGGTATCCAAGGTAAAAGGCAACAATAGTGCAAAAAGAAATAGTCGGATACAAAGCAAATTGCAAGTCACTATGCTAATGTAAAGAATAAGGAATTAAAGAGTCAGTCAGTCTGGGTCAAAACTTCACAGGGAAAAGCAACACAAAACCATTTAACAAATGCAAAGTAAAAACAACAAGCTAAAGTCAAATACCAAATCAATTCAAAACAAGGGTTAATACAGAAAAACAAAAATCAAACCAGTTTAGCCAAACAATCTGACAGAGTAAGAGGTTAGAACACTCAATATACAAGCAGCATCATGATGCAAACAGAGCTCTTATAAAGGCCTAATTGATCTTCTAGGCCTCCATAAGGGTACACCAGGCCTTGCTGCAGCAGGGACATAAATCACTCTGTTAGACAAATTCCTGTTATGGCATATTGAGTTTAATATCCCTTTAAAAGATGAAAAAAAAGTATAAAATATCATTTGAACATCTCTATTTAAAAAAGGAAGATATTTTTCTTCAGCTCGCCAGAGTGAGTGCCCTGTAAACAATTATCCTTCAGTTATTCGTTTTACTGTCCTCATGGTGAAAAAAAATCAAACAAACAGGCAATCAGCATTACCACTTTGCTACTGTGATCTCATGGGATTTCACTATAATCTTTCATAGTAAACTTCTCTTACACTTGGGGGGTTACATGAGAAATTGTGAGGTGAAATATCTTCTCTTACATTGAGAAATTAATGTGATATTTTCTAGTTGGCTTTTTACAGATATAGTTAATCACTTTCAAGTGATTTGGGAAACATGTCCCTTTAACTGCTTACGTGTGTATGGCTACATGTGGTCACCATCATCAACATAATGCTTTCAGTGCAAGTGATGACCTTGTGCCGCCATCCCTATGCGGGTGAGCTGATTACTGCCCCATGCACATTAGAGAAGTTACAAGGTGGCCAAGTAGTTCGTCATTACTGGTTGAATCTAGGGGTGCTGGTGACATCATCACTCTTGGGGCGTGACGATCGCTAAGCCTGAGAAACCAGAAAGTGCCATCAACAGCAGGGAGCTGGATGAGAAAGTAAGTATTCAAACCCCTCAATCTTAGTTCTCTTAAGCCCCAAGAACCACTGTTTAAAAGGCAAATCCTGCTGCCTTAGGCCCAAATGGTTGATAGTAAAAAACACAAAGAAGAGACTTCACCAATGGCCCCACACAAAGAGAAGTTTGGTGCAGACCTACCAACTCCCACGGTCTGGTCACACGATCTGATCTGTTATCTTACGGTCACCCAGTGATCTACATAGAACACATTGTATGTTGGTGGCCAGTGAGAGCAGCTAAGTGTTTGCTGCTGTCATTCCCTTTCCTGCTGCATATAGCTTACAGATTATTGTGCTGAACGGACAAAGCACCTCGTCTTTACAAAGCCTGATGGCAGCTCCTGCTTTAATCTGTGAAGTTCAGTTTACATAGGAAGAGGAGGAGTTGCTTTCACTTCAGTCAAGTTTATCCTGCATAGACTGAGAGACTGGTGCATTAATAACTTTAATGGTTGTCAGGAGCTGCCCACTTCAGTCTTTGTCCTTCTCCATGATGGACTCTAGTGCTACACTGTACACCGATTGGACAACAGTTCAAACCTTTAGCTCACAAAAAAAATCCTTTTGAAGTAGGTGGCCGGAGCGAAGGGTACTATAATAGCACAGAGAGATTAAAAAGTAAGTTACAGCACATCTTCATAAGTAGTGATATGTCTCTCTCTCTCTCTCTCTCTCTCTCTCTCTCTCTCTCTCTCTATATATATATATATATATATATATATATATATATATATATATATGTCTACATTTGTGTACATATGTATTTATATCTGATTGTGTATTTTCATATATATATATATAAATATATACACACACATATAAACACATAAATACTTATGTATATATATATATATATATATATATATATATATATATATATATATGTGTGTGTGTGCATTGAAGCCATTTGCAGTCAAGTAGATGAAAACATTAAAAAGCAAATGTATGCAATATTCATATTTCATAAAGTGTTATACTGTGTATTTTCTATAAATATTTCACATTCCAATGTTCTGCACATAGCAGAATATGTTCTATGTATTCCTATAGATACATGTATATATCTATACCTATATATAATCATATATACTGTATATACAGTAATATATATATATATATATATATATATATATATATATATATATATATATATATATATATATATATATATATATATATATATATATATATATACAGTAATTTTCTTGCCTTTACAAGAGGCTGGTTTTTGCTACCCCAAAAATCGTCAGACCTCTGGTTAATTTTTAAAATGTCCCCCAATTGCCCCCAAAATAAAGTGTGTAGTGCCTTCAATAAAATAAAAAATATTCACTTTTTTTTTTTAAATCAGAACTGTACAAAGCAGTTATTAGGGGTTAAAGTGTATAGTGCCTTTAATAAAATAAAAGATATTCTCTTTTTTTTTTTTTTTTTTTTTTTTTTAAATTATAACTGTACAAAACAGTTAGGGGTTAAAGTGAGCGGGTCTGGGGTGTTAGAGAAAAAAAACGGCACTGAAAAGTTCATTTACATAGCGGTCTATGGAGACTATGTTAAAGCGGCAAATATATATTTATATCATTATATACATACTGTATATTTATGTGTTAATATGTGTATATACACATTTAAACACATAAATATATATGTATATATTCATATAAATATATATTTTAAATGTGCTGCCCATCACTGTGCGACTTACCGCCTTCGCAGCGAAGGTTCTCAGCCGTGTCTCACGCATGAGAATGAGGATCCCATTGGAGCCTATGGAAGCATGCTTGCATGAATGTAATGCTGCGTAGCAATGCGAACGTGAGTTTGCGTTTACATTGCGCTCCACTTGTAATACCAGCGCACATTTGTGTGAGCTGGTATTACTTAGTGGATTGTAAATCTCACTTGCGTAAGCGATATTTTGCACTCCACTCGTGTCTCAGCTTCTAGGTATGACGTTTAAATCATGCTGTCTTCATTTTAAGGTCTTAGCAGCATGCACCAAAGACATTACCAGCTACAAAGACTAGATAGCAAAAAATACTCAATAAGAAACAGACAATCTAAGGAGGAAAAAAATATGCCACAGTGTTTTTGATTTGCAGCTCTGTTCTGGTTGCAGACACTCAAAGTCTTCCTAAATTTAGAATTCTGTTGTTTGCTGAATGGAATGATAAGAGAGGATAAGATACTAGAAATGTCTGCATTGTGTGCAGTGAAAAGCAGATTATTACTCCAGTACTTCTGAATATCAACTTGTTGCTTTCTTTCACAGAGACCCTGACCTTTCCCAGCTAGTTTAAAATGACAAAATACTTAAAGGGACAGTCAACTCAATTTTTTTTATTGTTTAAAAAGATAGATAATCCCTTTATTACCCATTCCCCAGTTTTGCACAGAAAACATGGTTATATTAATACACTTTTTACCTCTGTGATTACCTTGTTTCTAAGCATCTTCTGACGGCCCCCTGATCACATGACTTTATCTATTGACTTGCATTTAAGCCAATTAGTGCTTTGTTGTTAGAATCCACGTTATCTATATGGCTCACATGAACTAGCTTCCCTTAAAGTGAAAAGCAAATACAAAAGCATGTGATCATGGGGCTATCTTTAGGGACTTAGAAACAGACAGAAATTTAGAGGTTTAACCCCCTTAGTGACCAGACAATTTTTCAATGTTTTTACCTTTAAGGACCAAGGCTATTTTTGCAGCGTTTAGCTGTAATTTTCTTCTTACTCATTTACTCTACCCACACATATTATATACCGATTTTCTCGCCATTAAATTGACTTTCTAAAGATACTTTTATTTTCATCATAGCTGTCTGACATTACCCATTTTGCAATAAAATTGGACAGTTTTTTTTTTTAGGTAAATCTACTTTTTCCGTAGTGTATTTGCCCCCCTCAATAACCTACCCCCTCCCCCTTCCAGATCCTTTTCCCAACATTTATTCCCCCCTCCCTCTTCCACCTTCCCTTACACTTGCTGTCATGCTATGTTTTGAAGACACAGAGTGTCTCTCTCTGCATTGGATGCTTAAAAAAGGGTATTGCAGGGTGCCTCAATATCGAGGCATCACTGCAATACCTTGAAAGGGTCTGGAAGCGCTTGAAAACTCTGAGGACGTGCAGGGTACGTCCTTGGTCATTAACGACCGGTTTCTGTAGGACGTACCCTGCACGTTCTTGGTCGTTAAGGGGTTAAAGGTTAAAAAGTATGTTAATATAACCATGTTGGTTGGGCAAAGCTGGGGGATGGGTAGTAAAGGCATCATCTATCTTTTTAAACAATAACAATTTTTGTGTTGACTGTCCCTTTAAAGGATAGAATTATGTAACATTACTCAGCGACAATTGCAAAATATAAATAATTTTGTGAGATTTAAGCCTGCAAAGTTATATTCTAACTCTGTCATTTTTTAAAAGAGAGCTAACACATTTAGGTCAATGGTGCTATCAGGAGCGCTGTGATAGGACAGCATGCCCATGATGAACTTTTCAAAAATGACAGAGTCAGAGTAGGCAGTCAAAGAACGGAAGGTAAGTATAAATTTCAGGCTTAAATCTCACAAAATTATTTATATTTTGTAGTTATCGCTAAGTTAAAGTGATGGTAAATCCTAACGTTTCTGAAACGCTAGGATTTACAATTGGAACAAATAAATTCAGTTATGAAGTATAAAATATTTTATTCTGAAAGCTCCTTTGTTTGCAGCGTTTGCTGCACTAAGCTGCTAAGGCAGCCCACGGCAGAACGCTATTTGGTTGAGAGGTGACGTTTCCACCTCTTAGCCAATAGCGAACGCTGCAAACAAACAAAGGAGCTTTCAGAATGAAGTATTTTATACTTCATGAATGAAAGTCCCCTTAATTTGTTCCAATGGTAAATCCTAGCATTTCACAAACGCTAGGATTTACCATCACTTTAATGTTTCAAAGTTTGGCAGATAGTGCAGAATTATGTAACATTGATTTTTACGTTTACTGTCCCTTTAAAATGTAAATACACCTAAATGCATTTCAGTTTTGAATAGAAACATTTTTGCAATACGCATGTAAAAGTAAAAAATGATTCTAGTGAAATAAATAACTGTTTCAGTGATATCTTTTACTGAGCATAAAGCATATACTAAGGTTGTCAGCTTTCTAGGAAACAGGAACCTGTAATCCTCCAGCCCCGTCTGCCTTCTCTGTCTTACGTGTGGCTCTTAAAGGGACATGAAACCCAAATTTGTCCTTTCGTGATTCAGATATCATTTACCATTTCATAAGTATACCAAGAGAATGAAGTAAATTTGATAATAGAAGTAAATTGGAAAGATGTTTAAAATGATATGATCTATATCAAGGTTTCCCCGCTCCAATACTAAGTACCCTTAACAGGCAAGCTATTCATTATATGTTAAATAGAGCACAGGTGAAATAATCAGCTGATGGATGAGCTGATTATTTCACCTGTTCTATAGTTAAAGGGACACTAAACCCCACATTTTTCTTTCATGATTCAGATGGAAAATACAATTTTAAACAACATTCCAATTTACTTTATTAGCTAATTTGCTTCATTCTTTAGATATCCTTTGTTGAAGAAATAGCAATGCACAAGGGTGAGCCAATCACACAAGGCATCTATGTGCAGCTACCAATCAGCAGCTTCTGAGACCATTTAGATATGCTTTTCCAGCAAAGAATTTAAAGAGAATAAAGCAAAATAGATAATAGAAGTAAATTAGAAAGTTGTTTAAAATTGCATGCTCTTTCTAAATTATGAAAGAAAAAAATTGGGTTTCATGTCCCTAGTGCTAATGACGGCTCTGAGCAGTCGCAGAGTTTACCACTCTGGTGCTAACGACGGCTCAGAGTCGTCGCTAGCACTTTCCAGCCTTGAGGGAGATCTGAGGGCTCCCACCCACTCCTACCCCGGCGATCGGGCCAGCATAGTGACAGGCATCACCGGGGCTTCACGCTAAGCGCAGTGACGTCACACGTAATGACGTGATGAAGTCTCCGTGCAACTTTATTTAAAATTCACAATGTTAAAGGGACAGACAACACCAGAATTTTTGTTGTTTTAAAAGATAGATAATCCCTTAATTACCAATTCCCCAGTTTTGCATAACCAACGCAGTTATAATTATACACATTTTACCTCTGTAATTACCTTATATCTAAGCCTCAGCAGACTGCCCCCTTATTTCAGTTCTTTTGACAGATTTGCATTTAAGCCAATAGGTGCTCACTCCTTGGTAAATTCACGTGCATGAGCTCAATGTTATCTATATGAAACACATGAACTAATGCCCTCTAGTGGTGAAAAACTATCAAAATGCATTTAGATTAGAGGCGGCCTTCAAGGTCTAAGCAATTAGCATATGAACCTCCCAGGTTTAGCTTTAAAATAAGAATACCAAGAGAACAAAGCAAAATTGGTGATAAAAGTAAATTGGAAAGTTGTTTACAATGACATGCCCTATTTGAAACATGAAAGTTTTTTTTGGACTTGACTGTCCCTTTAAGTATAGGAGCAGGGGACATGCTGCTTAGAAGCCTGTATCTCAGGCATCTAAGCAGCTACAGACCCCCAAGACCCACTGTTGGAAAGGTAATCGCCTAACCTTTCCACCAGTGTATGTCTTAAGGATCTGACGGAAAAAAAAAAACGTTAAGCAAATATTTTAAAAAATAAATAAATAAATAAAAAACAGCTTAGCACCCAGGTGGGAAAGTGCTTAGCACTCAAAGGGTTGAGATATAATGAATATCTGGCGCCTGTTAAGGATCCTGAGGTCTGATGTTGTGAAAAACGGCTGTATGTGAATAAGACAAAAAAAATACTTTTATGTTCTATACATTCACGTACATAACAAAAATTAATGTGGACACTCAAAAATGGCTGGATCCTAAATATATGGGCTGGCTCCTAGCTTTTGAACAAATTTGTCAAGCAGACATCCCTGGTATAATCCTTTGTAGAGGCTTTCTATCGCCTGTAGCCCTGTCTAGGGATGGACGAATGTTTCTAAACATTCAAAATTTAAAACGAATTTTTAAACATTCGTTCATTCTAATCGAATTTCGAATGTTTACATAACATTCTAACATTCGATTTTCGAATGTTCGTTTTCAAATTTTTCGATTACATTCAAAAATATTCGTTCTAATAATAAAATGGTTGACTTTGTATTATATTCAATATTCAAATTCGATATTTATATTTCACATTCAATTTCGAAATGTAATATTCGAATTCGATTGAATATATCACATTCAATTTCGAAATGTAATATTCGATTTCGATTCCAATATATCAAATTTGATTTTGTTATGTAATTTGATTTTAATTTCAAAATAGTATTTCTAAGCTACAATTTTCTTTTGTAATGTAATATTCAAATTCGAATTATAATTCAGATATCTAATAATATTAGAATTATTTAATATTCAAATTTAAATATTCAAATCAACTTACTCCCTCCCATAAGTAAATGTTATAGTTGTAGTTGTTAAAATTTCTTTTGACAGGTTTAGTTTTGGAAAAAAGGGACGTACTGGTTTGGTGGTCGTGTTGGAATATTTTGATACTGATTTTTTTTCTATATACTACTATTATCTATCTATTTGCTCCTATGTACCTATGGTGAGAGCCAAGTTAGTTACCATGGTTACTGATTATTTTACCTGTGCTCCAGTTAAGACGTTCTGAAAATATTGCCTACCAGTCTAGGTTTACTTGAGGACTGTGGTTGAGAAGTACTGATGTTCATAATAGAGATGTTGTACTTGTAATGTAGTGTGGGTTGTGTTTTACTGTGCTAGTCCTGCCTTGTATCTGGGTACTATTGAATGGGCATTGTCAGCCAGTGATGCTGACTGACTAGGGTCTAATTTATATTTGTAGACTAGATTTTCTTTTAGATTTGTGAAGTATGATATGTTAAAAAGATACATTTTGATACATTTTGAATATTCGATTTCAATCTAATGTTTTCAAATATTATATTCGATTTTTCAGAGTCATATTCAAAATAATGCAATCTATTTTGATTTCAAATGTTCATAAAAATCGAATATATACATTTGAATTTCGAAAGTGACATTCAAAATCGAATATACACATTAAAAATTGAAAGTGACATTCGAAATCGAATATACACATTCGAAATCGAAAGTGACATTCGAAAACTATAATTAACATTCGAAAATAGAATTTTTAAGAATATTCGTTCTTATCAACATTTGGATTTGTAATTCAAATTTTGGTAATAACATTCGTTCTAACATTCAAATTCGAAAATGTACACATTCGCCCATCTCTAGCCCTATCATCTGCCTCTTGGAGTATGGAGAAACCAGTGCTCATAGAACCTTCAAGTCAATGGTATGGACTTGAATGGCGTGTAATAAAGAGAGACACAACATAGAGTAATAAGGCCTAACTAAGTTAAAGCAGATCCCAAAGTAAAAACCAAACTCACACTCTGTGACCATGATGACAATATGAGGTATTTAAAGGCAGTATGAAAACTTAGTGTCCGTGTGTGACTCTCAAGATCTTCCACTAATCAAGTGGTCTGGAAATGCTCACCAGCTTTGAAGGATATTAGATCCTTCTTTATCAAAAGTTCTGAGTTTATCTATTCACCTTTATACGAGCAGCTGCTCCTCATTTACTGGAGACGCAATATTATATATACACAATGTTATATATACACAATATTATTTACAGCGTGATATATATAAAATATACAAGACCTAGCTGCTAACTAACAAGTTTATAGTATACTATAGAGTGTATAGTTATACACAGCTTGACGTTTTGGCATTCTTTTGTTTTAATATTTTTATTTTTGTTGATGTCAGGATAAAAAAGAAAGCATACTCTCAACCATACATAGCTGAGTATAGTTTGTATATAAACAAAAAAGAAAATGCAAATAAAAATATTAACATCAAAGACACATTTGGTTAGGTACAAAGAGAAATGTTATCCATATCCTGACATTTTATACACATTATATATACAGAAAAAGAAAACAGGAACATCCGACTTATGGATAGACATGATGAAGTTTGATATATTTCAATGACAAGAGGAGAAAGAGAATTTTTTTTTTTTTAATAATACCCTCAAAAGAGAATTACCGCCTCCTCACCCTCCGTTGCCCCTATCTCCGTATCTCAATCTAAGATTGAATGGTTTAATACCACGCTACTGGAAATATCTCCCTTAATATTAAGTAAGCCTTCGAAGTATTCAGATTTATGGAACGCTTTAGTGAGTATATATTGTGTTGAGATAGGGTATGATTGGATCATTTTCATCCATTTATTAAAAAAACGTTGTATTTGTTTATTATGTATGTTTGATATATTATATTGCTCAAAAATAATCTGTAATTTAATTGTTTCAATAAATACTCTGAAGGAGGGGGGTTTCTTATTTTTCCAATTTCTCAAAATCAGATTGAGAACCACTAAAATAATCATATTAATCAAGTCCTGACTCTGTTCTTCTGTGGTTAAAAAAATAATAATTCTTGGCTCAAAGGAAAAATGCTCTGATGTATTTTTATTTAGCCAGAAATTTACTTTCTGCCATAATTGTCTTATTTTTGGACAATACCAAAAGCAATGAAGCATGTCTGCTACAGGCATATAACATTTGTGACAGAGACCTAGTTGTCCAGGTGTCCAAGAAGCTAATCTCTTTGGTGAAATATAAGCGTTGTTAAGAAGCTTTAAATGTGATTCCTTCCAGGAGGAACGAAGAGGAGCATCGTTTAGCCATTTAATGCCCTTTTTGATATTATCATAATTGATCTCTTCAAAATTTTTGGACCAGTATAATAGAAACTGGTCTAAATTTATCTGTCCTTGCTTTGCCAATAGGATCTTATATAATAATGATATTGATTGGTTCCCTTGTCTGTATATATTAATGTAGTCCCTGATTATTTCAAAATTTTCCGATCAAGTTCCTTTCTGCAATTTTTTGTTTATAAAGTGTCGGAGCTGAAGATATGCATAAAAGCTCTTATTAGACAAATTATATTCATAAGCAATATTCTCAAATGTTCTCATATTGGCCCTCTCATCAAGAAATTGTGCTATCCTTGTTAAGCCTTTTTCAGCCAATCTTCTAAATATTTCATACTGGCATCCTGGTTGAAATTCAGGATTTCCTCTAACTGGTAAAAAAACTGAGATATGAAAATTAATCTTCAGGCGGAAGCATAATTGCTGCCATGCTTTCACCACATTGTATATACTAATAGTTGTTTTGATATTGTCCGGGAGTTGTAAATGTGGACAATGTACAATCGCTTTAAGAGATATCGGTTGTATAAGATTCTCTTCAATTATTGTATTCGTCAGATAGTTAAAGGATAGGAGCCAATCGACTCCATAACGTGCTAATATGGCAATATTATATGTCCTTATATCGGGAAATACCAGACCTCCAAATTCCTTGAGCTGCGAGAGTTTTACAATAGCAAGCATATGTCTATTCTTTTTTAAAAAATTTTTTTGCACATGCCTGATTAAAGATCCTTATATCCTTATTCTTAATAAATAATGGCAGGTTATTCATAATATATAATATTTGGGGGAAGAGGAAAGTTTTGATCAACATCACTTTAGCTAATAATGGGATCGGAAAAAGGCTCCAACGTTGAAGCTTCAATGTTATATGTGAAAAAAAGGGTGTAAAATTAAGTTTATACCACATTTTCGGATCCTTATGTAATTTAATTCCAAGATATCTAAAACTCTCTACCTCTTTCAAACTGTGTTGTTTCTGACTTTGCAGTGTTAGCTTTATATCCTGAGATTGTACTAAATAAGTCCAGCGACCTCAAGGCTATTGGTATATTTATACTAGTATTTTTTACGTAAAATAGCAGATCATCCGCATAGAGTGATAGAACACATTTTTGGGCCCCAAAATGTATTCCCTCTAGTTCTCATCTTAAATAAATTGCTAGAGGCTCTATGGCTACATTAAAGAGGGGAGAAAGTGGGCATCCCTGACGTGTCCCTTTCTCTAATTTAAAAAAAGATGTTTGGCTATTATTGACCAAAATAGCCAAGATCGGATAATTATATATAGTTTTAATAAAATTTATCGAATTCCAATTTTTTTAAACGAGTCTTCTGTAATAGCACAACATCGGGTCTAAATTTCGCAAGATGTTTAATTATTAATTTCCTTTTTTTAGGTGACGTTATCCCACCTATATTCCATGAGATAAACTTAATCTTGTCTTTCCGCATCTATATTTCTAAGATTTAATATGCCTTCTAGATATTGGCAACTATTACAGAGAAGGAGGCAAGGTAAGGGCGGAAAGTAGATTTTTTTAAAAAAAAAAAGCCCTTTCGTCATATCAAGCAATAACAACTTTAGAGCAAACACCACTACAATTGTATAAAACTTTATTTCTGGTATGTTCCAGATCCAGTAGCTAAACCGTTTCCCTATTTTTTTTATAGTTACCCTTTGACATTTATCTAAACAAGACAGTAAAGGTAATAAAGAAACACAAATATTAAAAACATGCAGACCCATGAAAAATGTATAGTTTAAATCCTAATCTCCTATCAGAGTACCTTCTTCTTTTTACAGAATTCTCTGGCCTCTGCCTCATTGATTATGGTGACGCTACCCTCTAGTTCCTCAACAATTATCTTGGCAGGGTATATAAGTCTGGCCTTAAAGGCAGCATTAATTAATTTAGTATAGTAAGGGGCTAACTCTTTCCTTCTGAGTGAGGTTTCGCTAGAATAGTCTTGGAAGATTAACACCTTAGATTGGCCTATAAATAAACTTCCCATATTTCTATAGAGTTTTAATATGTTCATTTTGTCTTGATAGTTTAAGTATTTAACCATCACTGGCCTATTGTAATTTTTGTCCCTTTGGTTATCTCTAATTATACCCAGCCTGTGGGCCCTTTTCAACTAATTTTGGAGGGTTGTTCTGTGGCATACCCACCACCAGGGGTAATGTAGAGCTAGCAAAAGCCATTAAATCTAAGTAATCTCCATTGTCTGGGAGACCTATAATTTTCAAGTTATTTCAGCTTGATCGATCTTCTAATTCATGTATTTTGTCCTGCAATATTCTCAGTGTTTTACTGTTATCCTCTATATTTTGTTCTTGTTTGTATAATAAATCTTCGTTGCCTGAAACTCTGTTCTCAACTTCTGAGTCGGTTAGAAAATTGTCTTAACTCAACCATTATGTTTGTCATTTGAGTTTTTAACAACTCAAATTGTGGTAGGAAAATCTCAGACATCTGAGTTACGAGTGGTTGTATGTCAATTTTGTGTAGTACTGATTCATTGGAATTTTCTAAATGTATTTCAGATGTCCGTACTCTTTTATCTTTTTGTTTGGCAGGCATGGCCGGGTAGTTCACTTTTGTGTTTGTGATGTATGTATCCATGTGTTTCTACCAGTTCCTTTTTTTTTTTTGTGTTATTAATGTGCCCTAAAAAAAGAGTAAGTAGATAACTATCTATAGGGGGGCGGTAGTGACCCCTAAGCTCCTGTTCTATCTAAAATATTGTGAATGTGGTGATTGAATCCGCCTTTATTTAGTGTAAAACCCAAATCCAAATATGTGAGGACTTATTCGCCGACCACGCCTCTTATTAATCTATGTTGAACATTTTACTATCCGGTTATAAAGTATGAGTTGAGCAAACATTACCTCTAAAGAATTACTGTATGTAATACCTATGTTGTTTTAGCTCAGCTCAAGTAAAGGCAATATATCAACAAAACTATTACTAAGGAATACAGTCTAGTACTCTCTAGATTTCTAAAATATTGTTACAAAATATAAGTATCGTTATATCACAAATCTGGAGAAAATGGAATACCAATATGCATATTATTAGGGGGCACAGCTTAATATTC
Source organism: Bombina bombina (assembly GCF_027579735.1). Taxonomy (NCBI): domain Eukaryota; kingdom Metazoa; phylum Chordata; class Amphibia; order Anura; family Bombinatoridae; genus Bombina; species Bombina bombina. The sequence continues at coordinate 890,249,514 of NC_069502.1, forward strand.
TCTAGCTATCCCTGTAATCTATATACATTTATTTAATATTATTCTGATTTGAGTTTTCCTATTACCTTATAGCATATATCATTGAATATGTTAGTATAATATTTTTCTATAAGGTTATTACACACATTTTGATGATCCCTATTCCTTTATGTCTATAAATGTTACAATACCACAATTATTTGTACAATTATGTATAGGTACCCATAAATGGTTAATCCTTTAAACTCAAAGAAACATATTAACTGTCAACGATTAAATCTGTAGGAGATGTCAGAGATCACAAAGTTCTAATATCCTGTGCCTATATTTCATCTGTGACAATAATGACAGTTAAATCCAATTTTTGCAGCACAGTCTAATACTCTCTAACTTTCTGGGATATTGTTATAGAGTACAAATATCGCTATAGCTCAAATTTAGCGAAAATAGAATACCAATGTGCATATTGTTAGGGGACACAGTTTAATATTCTCTAGTTATCCCTATGTTCTATATACATTAGTTTTTTCTATAAGATCATTGCACGCATTTTGCTAACCCCTATTCCTTTATACCTGTGAATGTTATAATACCACAGCTCTTTGTGTAGTTGTATATAGATAAAAGACTAGTCCTTTAAACTCAAAGCAGCATATTAACTATCAGCGATTAAGTCTATATAAGACATTGAAGATCACAAAGTTCTAATATCGTATGTCCATATTTCATCTGTAACAGTAATAACAATTGAGTCCAACTTTCCTTTTGCAGCACAGGAGGCTCTAATCATGGACTTTAGTCACATAGAGTAAATATATATCATTAGAGCCAAATAAAGGCTGATATATTAAAGATTAAAATAGAAAGGACAATCAAATAGCTGTGGCACGGTGTATTATAAAGCATAGAATACTTGTACTGTCGGTAGACATCTTCCTGCCGTCCTTGTTATTGCGACCAAATAAAACTCAGGTATGGTATCGCACCACGATTGCCAATATATTTCCATATTTACTGGTTTGCTTCTGTATGCGACAAACCTGGTCTCCAACTCAGTTTCCACCTGTTTGCTTGTTCACCCCTCACAGTCCCGGCTTTATATTTCCCCCACCCTGCTTCTAGGAGAATTCTGTAGGGCTACTGCTCACTTGCTTCATCGATCTGGCTCCAGCTACCGAGCCGCCAAAGCTTGTTCCATAGTTCCTAGCCTGCAGCACCTTGTGATAAGGTGCACGTGCCCTAGGAAGGTATAGAGCCTCCAACAACGGACAATTGGCTGGGTAGTTCGTATCGAGCTCTCAGCTTCCCCGCTCAGTGTCCACGAGCAGTGCTAGCTCCACCCACAGGAACCGGAACCAGCAGTGACATTTTGGCATTCTAATTTCCTTCACATATACATGAATGACATTGTTATTAGTTACTAGAACTCTTCAAAATTGCCAGTAGAAGGTGACCCTCGGTTTACGCCGGTTCAATTTGCGCCGTTAAAGAATAACAACCTTTTTTTTCAGTCATGTGCACTAATTAAAATAGCCAGTAGGTGGAGCTGTCCGCTTGTTTTGCAGTAAAGTTATGCAACTTAACAGGTCTGAAATTGATCTGTGTACACAGAACAGACATTAGCTATTGAGCAGCCACTTCCCTATTATCTTCCTGTCCAGCTGCTTGAGGTGAAGGTGCCTAGCTGCCTATTAATCACTGCAGATTGAAATGCATAGTATAGGTGCAGACCCAATATTATCTAACATGCTAACAATGCAGAGAACTGTTTGCAGAAAAATGCAAGTAAAAAAAGTTTTTGTTTATTAAACTTAGTTTGATGATGATGCAATCTGTTGTGTAATTATTTTATTAAGTGCTGTTAGCAAATGTTTTTGCTCATTAAACTTAGTTTGATGATGATACAATCTATATTATTAGGTTCATAATGCTGTTTAGGATTTAAAGTCTTCATTTTAAAGCTTTAAAAATAATGTATTAGGTGTTACTTATGACAATTTTGTGAGGGGCCTGGAACCTAACTCCCTCACTTCCCATTGACTTACATTATAAACTGGGTTTCAATTTACAATGGTTTTGATTTACAACCATTCCTCCTGGAACCTAACCCCGGTGTAAACTGAGGGCTACCTGTACATTATTTATAGATTGACCTTAATTGATCGCTAAAGTTAAGTATAAGCTGCAGGAGAACTTTTTCACCTGTAGCTTAGGAACATTTCCATTCATTTAAAGATATACTAAACCCACATTTTTTTATTTAATGATTCAGATAGAGCATGCAATTTTAAGCAACTTTCTGATTTACTCCTACTATAATTTTTTCTTCGTTCTCCTGCTATCTTTGTTTAAAAAGCAGGAACTTAAAACTTATGAGCCAGCCCATGTAAGGCTCAGCACCCTGGATAGTGATTGCTTATTGGTGGCTACATTTAGCAAACCACTAAGCAAGCATAACCCAGGTTCTCAATAAAAAATGGGCCGGTTCTTAAACTTTACATTACTGCTTTTTTAAAGGACAGTCTACACCAGAATATTTATTGTTTTAAAAGATAGATAATCCCTTTATTACCCATTCCCTAGTTTTGCATAACCAACACTGTTATATTATTCACTTTTTACCTCTGTGATTACCTTGTATCTAAGCCTCTGCAAAATGCCCCCCATTTCAGTTCTTTTGACAGACTTGCATTTTAGCCAATCAGAGCTGGCTATTAGGAACTCCACGTGCGTGAGCACTGTGTTATCTATATGACACACATTAACTAACATTCTTTAGTGGAAATTAGCATATGAACCTCCTAAGTTTAGCTTTCAACTAAGAATACCAAGAGAACAAAGCAAAATTGGTGATAGAAGTAAATTGGAAAATTGTTTAAAATGACATGCCCTATCTGAATAGTGAAAGTTTATTTTGGACTAGACTGTCCCTTTAAATAAAGATAGCAAGAGAATAAAGACAAATAGATAATAGGAGTAATTTAGAAAGTTGCTTAAAATTGCATGCGCTATCTGAATCATTAAAGAAAAAAATTGGGTTTAGTATCCCTTTAATAAAAATGAATGTAAATATTCTACAAATATTCATTAAAACCAAATAGTGTTGGGGTAAACAAATTTTCCTGAATATTTGTTACAAAAGATTTGGACTAACGCATGAGCTTTATGCCCCTTTAACCAATCAAAAGCAAATAAAAGCTATAGTCATTTGTTTCATGTTGCTTAGGAAATTTGAAGTGAATTCTGCACTGAAACTGACATTGAACTGAAGAGGAGTAAACCGTATTAGGTTTATCCTGCCAAATCAATTAAATCTAGTTTGTGGTGAAACCAGCAATTAAATTCATCTAAATTCTCTGAGAAAAGAAACAGCATTTGTCACAGGTTGATACAATTAGCCTAGTACAAGTTGTACGCTGTAGTGAGTTGGCATAACATGTAAGTTGTTTCTTTTCGTTTATCTGGTTTGTTTTATGAACTAAACCTTTTATCCTTTCTGGAGGAGACAATTTTATTTTATTTTTTGTTTTAATTACATCCAAACAAGAAGGTCGCTCTTATTGAATTAAAGTTTTATTGCTAAATTTAATATGGATACCATTTTGTCTTTATATAACATTTATATTTCATATATTTCAAAAGCTGGAAACATTAGATTCAAACAAGCAATTGTCTAAAAAAAAAAATTAAACAGACATGAAAACCAAAATGTTTCTTTCATGGTTGAGAAAGAGCACATATTTGTAAATAACTTTCCAATTTACTTTAATGATCTATTTTGCTTCATTCTATTGATATCTTTTATTGAAGGAGCAGCAATGCGCTACTGAGAGCTTTCTATAAAATACAAATGCACAAGCGCATCCCATGCTCAAACATAATTACATTTATAAGTAGAAAACACATTTTAATTTTAATCTTGTAAGTGCAACTTTATTATGTGTGGTTTTTTTTTAATAATAAATGTAATTATGTGCTTGTACATTTGTATTTTATAAATAAATATTTTTCTGAAGACTTAAAGGGACACTGAACCCAATTTTTTTCTTTTGTTATTCAGATAGAGCATGCCATTGTAAGCACCTTTCTAATTTACTCCTATTATCAATTTTTCTTCGTTCACTTGCTATCTTTATTTGAAAAAGACGGCATCTAAGCTTCTTTTTTGGTTCAGGACTCTGGCAGCTCTTTTTTTATTGGTGGATGAATTTATCCACCAATCAGCAAGAATAACCCAGGTTTTTCACCAAAAATGGGCCGGCATCTAAACTTACATTCTTGCATTTCAAATAAAGATACCAAGAGAAGGAAGAAAATTTGATAATAGGAGTAAATTAGAAAGTTGCTTAAAATTGCATGCTCTCTCTGAATCATGAAAGAAATAATTTGGGTTAAGTGTCCCTTTAAAGGGATAGTAAACACCAAAAATGTTATTTTTTAAAAAGATAGATAATCTGTAATTACCTTGTACCTTGACTTTTGCAGACTGCCTCCTTATCTCAGATCTTATGACAGACTTGCATTTCAGGCAATTAGTGCTGACTCTTAAATAACTCCACCTGCGTGAGCACAATGTTAGTTATATAAAAACATATGAACTAACGCCCTCTAGCTGTGAAAAACTGTCAAATGCATTCAGATAAAAGGCGGCCTTCAGGGGCATAGCAATTAGCAACCTAGGTGGAGGTTTAGCTTTCATCTAAGAATACCAAGAGAACAAAGCAAATTTGACGATGAAAGTAAATTAGAAAGTTGTTTAAAATTGCATGCCCTATCTGAATCATGAAAGTTTAATTTGGACTTTACTATCCATTTAACTATGAGTCTTACATGGATAAGCTGCTCCCAAGAACTCACATATAGTGACATAGACTTCAGCTGCACCTCAAGTGAAAAAAAATAAATACTTTCTAACCTTATATGTGGATAAAAAAATATATATATAAGGACACTGAATGGCTTTATTTTAAGGATTGGATTTATTTTCTGTATTTGAAATTTTAGTTTTTTAAGGTTTATTTATCTTTTGGTTTTAATGGTATAATCATCTCGTTAAGAGCGCTCCTGGAACCACTTGTCTTGAGCGAAGCAGCCTTGTGACTTCCCTGACCAAGGAAGTGGTCCTTCAGCGATGACGGCCCACCATCCCTCCAGAAAAATTTCCAGTATCTGGTGAGCCAATCTGATACTGGTTAAACCTTGCATTTTTAAACCCAGCAAGTCACTTCATGTCTCTTTAGTTTTAACCTTGTCTATAAATGAACAATTTTTTCTAACACCATTTTGTGATCTGAAGTCAGAATTTATATTTTTATCTAAAGAAACGAAATCCTGATATTGTGAATAAAAAGTTATACTGAAGATCTGGGCAAAGCGATAAACCCTTTTTCAGGATTTTCACCTCAAAATAAGTCAATGTAACGTATGATATATTTACCACTAAGGGTTCTTCTCCATTCCGCATTATAGCGTTTGTCCCTGCATATACTTGGGCCTGGTGTCTGATTTTGAGTCCCCCATAGAGGAATGTTGCTTCCTTCGTTGATTCTGAATCTGTTCATTGACTGTCACTTCCAGTGCTGTTTGTGCAATATTTATATACACGTATTGTTCAGAGTATAAGCCGCTCCTGAATATAAGCCGCACCCTTAAAGTTTGGTGCCATTTTTAAGAAATAACCCTCACAGGTTGCCTCCTCTTAACCCACTCCTTCCCTCAAGCAGTACCCTCTACTCACACTATTACCACTACCCCTACCTTACATAAGCCTCCCCTCAGCCTTTCTCACCCCCTTCACACACAGACCCCTCTTTAATCTCTTAGCCTTAGCTCTGATAGATACCCTTAGTCTCCTTACCCTCCTCCCTTGTACACACATAGCCCCCTCATAACCCTCACAGGCTGCTTCCTCTTAACCCACTCGGTCCCTCAAGCAGTGCCCACTACTCACACTATTACCACTATCCCTACCTTACATAAGCCTCCTCTCAGCCCTTCTCACCAATCATAGCCCCCTTTTGCCTCACACAACCCCCTCCTCATCAATCCTGACTCACCCTCCTTTAACAGTAGATCCCACTCTCATCTTAAGCCCCTTTCACTCCCTTCCTGAGCACATTGATGTGCCATGTTGTTGCTGGGGGATATACCGGTACAAGTTTAAGAATTTTCACAAAAAAGTACTGTAGTAAAATGAGTGACTCACCCTAGTCCTCAGGGTTATCGGTCAAGTCCCCTCCTCGTATAACACTTCTCTTACCAGTACGGTCCTCACTTTTCTTACCAGTACGTTCCTCACTTCTCTTAACAGAACGGTCCTCCCTGTGTCTGAACAGGTCAAGTCTCGTTCCGGGATCACGCGATCAGCTACGGTGTCTGGCGGCATATTAGGAAATACCAGTAATATAGGGGCAAAAGTCTAAAAACTCTGTGCTCACACAAAATGTCCAGGAAGCCAAACCCCTCCCTGCAACATCAGAGCTTCAGCCCAACCCCCACCCGGACCTTTCACTGTAAGATACCGAGTATAGGCCGCACCCCTGATTTAGAGACTTACATCAGGGGGAAAAAGTGCGGCCTATACTCAGAACAATACGGTATTTCCCATAGAGGCAGTAGCGGACCTTCTCAACAGAGGGCCCTGGTGCAAAAATATTTTTGGGCCCCTTAAAAGTAACTCAGTAGTAAGCAATAGTAATAATATACCTGCTGCTCTTTATAATAATTTTAAGGATAGCTGGACCTGCAACCTGCACTAATAAAAGGCTTTCCTGCATTAGGTTTGATCACATTCTGCAAACACCTATGTATAGACTGGCTGCTATGGGTCCCCAGCACTTGGGCCCTGGTGCCACTGCACCTGCTGCGCCAATGGTAGTTCCCCCCCTGGATAGAGGTAATCTTGTTTGTCCCTCCTCTATAGTTTTGCTAAATTCATTTACAGATTTATTCACCTTTGTCAAAAACTCCTCAATTTCTGCGACTAATTTTTTTAATCTCAATTTGTTCTCCATACGTTGCATATCAATTTAAATCTGTTGCATATCCTTTTGTAAGTATTCAACAGTCACACAAGTACAAGGAGATCAAAGTTTGTTCAGTATAAATTCAAACTCTCACAATACTCCTGATTGTTGGGCACACAACTTTCGAACGTGCATACCTCATCAAACCCCAGGAATTCTACTCACTAAATACTATTCCAGCATTGTAGAGGGTAGTTCACACTTCACTTACCTAGTAGCCATTTTCTCATAATCCTTACTTTCTACGGGTGACGTAATAATCCAGACGCTTTAATGCCAGTATAAGCAAACACTTTCTTATTAGTTTCAGATATAATTGTTTTCATTATGAACCCTGTGCACATTTTTTTTTTTTGCAGAAACATATATAGCAAATATCAATATGTCCATCGTCTAATTGTCTGTTCTGTACTTTTACTATGCAATAAAAACAATGTATACGACATTCTATATACAATTAGAGACTTAATGTGATGGTAGGCGCTCACCCTTAGATATTTTTTTTATAAGTTTATTCCTTTAGCTTCTAGTTTGTTAGCTTATTTCAATCACCAGAGAATACAACCTTTCAAATGTGTTATTTGATATGAAAATCAAAACTCTACAGTGTCGAAGAATGATGAGCATTACCACACATTCATTTTTAGATTATATTGTTTTATTTATTGATATATTTGCGGTAAGTTTTTATCAAAGTTCCATATTTATACAGAAAAAGATAACTTGAAAATACTTTATTACTTAAGTTTCCAGATATTTCCCACCATAGGTCTATTTTGCAAAAAAATATGTTTTGGATAAGTCAACATAGGCACAAATATACTTTACACATAAAAGTACTCAGATGTAGACTAACTGTCCTTGGTGGTCAATTTTGTTATAATGAATTCTTCCTCTTGTAAAATAGTGGCCCACAGAGACTGGAAAGTTAATGTTAAATAATAATAAAGGAAACAGAGAATGGGACGCAAGGGACAGGATTGCACTGCTAAAATATTTTTTCGATCCCATAAGTGCTTCTAAATTCAATTTATGGCAAGACTATGTAAATCTAGTGCCAGCCAGGATTTAAAAGCATATAGCAAGCATACCAAGTATAAATATTTTATCACTTTATGATTTTTCTTAAACGGAAGATATTAAAAATTCCATAAGAAAATAAAATTACTATTAAAAATAGTGAATGTTTTAAATCCTACTTGTTCAAAACCAGTCATCTCTTTGCAGATATAACTTGACTTATTTTCGGTATTGAAAGGCACAATTCCGTTTGAGAGTTCAATAATATGGGCTCAACACTTGGAGAACACACTATCATAAACGTGTTTTGGCTTTACTGTCATGAAAGTGTGATTCTTTTTGAAACATAGAAACATATAATTTGATGGTAGATAAGAACCAAAAGGCCCATCATGTCTACCCTTATGGGGTTTTTTTTTTTAAGATAGTCTTATGTCCTCTTATCCAACGTACTTGCGGTTAAAGGGACATTTAAGTCAAAATTAAACGTTCATGATTCAGACAGAGAATGCAATTTTAAACAACTTTCCATTTTACTTCCATTAACAAAATGTGCACAGTCTTTTTATAGTTACACTTTATGAGTCACCAGCTCCTATTGAGCCTGTGCAAGAATTTACAGAATATATACGTATATACTTTTGTCATTGGCTGATGACTGTCACGTGATACAGGAGTGGAAATAGACATACCTTTGCATTGTCTTGTTATCAGTCATTTTTTGATTATGCAAATCTACTGTCCTTTAAGGAGTTGTCACATGAAGAGATGGGTTTATCGTCAGTGTAGGGACTTCATACAAGCCCTGTGTGAGTACTCGGGGGGGGGGGGGGGCTTGGCAGTTACTTTGTTTCACTGTATCCCTGGTCTATGACCAAACTCTGTACATACTTAGAGCTGAGTTAACAGCTCAGAAGAACATAAGTAGGATTCTCTCTTTATATGTGCTTCAACCGGGAAGGAAAGACCTCACGGATTTAAAGGCACTTTTCATTAAGCTACATATATTCTTTTAATTGTAGTGCATTGAATATATTTTGAGCTATACACTAGTGCTTGAGTGAAAAAAAAAATCAACTTGTAATATGAGTGCAAAGATGCTTGCAATTTAATAGCGGTATGGAAATGTCACACAAAATACCACTCCACTTGTACCCTAGGCCATGATAAGCTGTGCTTGCCATGTTTTGATAAGTGTGGACATGTAAATTGTGTATCAATGACATTGTACAATATGAGGGCTCATTTACCTATATAATAGCTCAGAGCATGCACAGAGGCAGAGTTAAAGGGACCTGAAATCCAAAATTTTTCTTTCATGCTTCAGACATGCAATTTTAAATTGGTTTCCAATTGAATTATATGATCTAATTTGCTTCATTCTTTTGGTATCCTTTGTTGAAAAGCATACCTAGGTAGCTGCACACGTATGCCTCCTATTATTGGCTCACCCAATGTGCTCAGCTTTCTCCCAGTAGTGCTTTGTTGCTCCTTCGACAAAGGATACTAAGAGAACGAAGCAAATTTGATAATAGAAGTAAATTGGAAAGTTGTTTAAAATTGTATGGTCTATCGGAATCATGAAATCCATTTTTTTATATTTTATATCTCTTTAAAGTGCTACACCTGATTATCATTGTATGATAACTGGAGTGAGGAGGAGTGTTGTGTAGTTATATTAAAATGTGTTCTATTTTTGTTTATATAATTAATATAAATTTTTTTTTCACCTTTAAACCAAGTTTTCGCTAGCGTGCATACCCACAAAAAATTGATAAACACTGCCAGAAGTATATCCTTTGAATTAAGCTGTGTGGTTAATCTACAATCAGTTTTTATATAACAAGTACTACCGCTAAAATAAGTTTTGGTTATTTCACCCCCAAAAAAGTTTATGCATATTTTATTTCAAGCTAAATCTTTTAAAGTAAAAATAAACTTTGCTTTATGTTATTATTATTTTTTTTAATCAAAGCATCAGTTAAAAGGAATCAAGTTGTTTCTGGTGGTGTAATTAGATGTGCTTTTTATAACAGAATGAGTTGCAGACTAAAATGCAACTTTATTTCAAATAAATTTACCTGCAGCTTCTCAATATTTTCTAATATGAAGCTGTTTTAAATAGTAGCTGCTTAAACTATTCATTAATAGCAAAATAAAATCAGTGACCATACGAATACATCTAACATAATTTAGTTCTTGTTTTACCCTTTAGAAATGCATTAATTCAGTAAGGTCTTGGACAGGCAAGCAGGCATGATGGTAATTAAACTGACTTGAATGCACCCACATTTGCTTGTGATTGGGTAGTAGAGAATATCTGATATTAATATATATTTATAGATATAGATTTATATTAATCTATAACAAGTTTGCTACTGTGCAATCTCAATATTATTAGTAAAGCATGTTAGTGCAATCGCGATCGCAATATTATGGAAATATGAATTTTAAAAACACACAATCATGCAGGACACAGCATTGACCTATCATATAAATAACCTGTTCTTATTTACCCTCTAATAACCCATGAGCCCTCGCTACTCTCAACACAGACTTTAAGCCCTGCTCATGTATTTAGACTATCATCTCCACTCTACCACCTCCTCCCCCCCGCTCCCATTTTAATGCACCTCCTAAGATAGGAAGGCTAAATACGCGGCTTATCTTGCCAATGCCGCACCTCCACAACTTTTAATATTACCTACTGATTAAGTATGCTAAATTCTTTCTTTCCCTATTTTGAGCTAGTATCTAGATTAGGCCCGACAGTGGCCCATTGAGTTGTCAGAAAGATGTACCTTGTTATTAATATTTTACATGTATTAGGTTACCTTGTCTATATGCATTTATGTTATCTTGTCTACTTAATTCAATTTACACAAAAGATCTCTCAACTATTAATATTACCAGGATATAACGTATAACACTAAATATCCCAAATTTATATACGACCTTATCAAGTTTTATATCATCATACTACCCTGTATTTCTATACGAGACATTATTAAATGTATATAAAAAGAGGTTCTCATTTAGAGATCCAAAAGTGGTCTCTCCGCTAGACATAGCCCCCTACCTATGGTTCTGTGTCTATTAATGGGGTCCAAGAGTGGCCTCTTTTGTCAATTAGGAGGCATACAGAATGTTAGGCATAACACTTGTATAATATGCTTCTGCATTCTCTTTTTTTAGAATTGTATTATGCTGTCGCACAGAATTGTACTATATGTTCCCAGCTTTTCATTATCACTGTGTATGTTTTTCATATCTCATGTATGCCTTTTTCAGAACCTCAATAAAAATAATAATTAAAAAAAAAACAAAAACAAAAAAACACACAATCGCAATCTTAATATAAGTAAAAAAAAACATGCCTAAGGACACAATAGAAGATTTGTACAATCACACTTACAGTTTACATTCTAACATTATATTATACAATACACATATCAAATACCTAAAATCTCCCTGCTCCTAAAAGTGGATTATTGATATGTTTAATTTACTATTGTACAAACAGGGGTTGAGTTTTTGTTGACACATGTCAATTGTGCTGTCATACAGTACTCTATAAAGGGATAATTTACATTTTCAATCATCAGGGCCACAGTAGCACACATACATTACACGGTGATGCAATTCCAGGGGCACTGAATCTTGTTTACTGTCTATTTCACCTTTGTTTTAAAAAGTTACGTTTCTCAGTCATTGGTTCTTTCCATCTGACTGGCTGCCAGATACCCTTGCCTCTCTTATAGGATGGTGGCTTCCATTTCATTGGCTTGCCCGTCTCCTCTATTCAAATTAGGAAAATGTGATATACTATATGCATGATTTGTGCTGCTTAACTTATTCAAATAAAACCATTTCAAATGAGTTGGAATGTTATAGAAAAGGAAGCTATCACCACAATATCTTTGAAAACAAAACAGTTCCAATTCCGAACCTTAGGCCAACTGTTGGAATGAAATTAAGTATTCTTAAATGAAAAATATGCAGAATTCTTAAACAAAATTGTATACATATATAAGGGCTGCTGAAGTCAATGCATCATTTTTATGTCCCTTTAACAAAGTATTATTTGCTGATATTGGCATAGGCCAAGTAGGCCTTTGTCTAGAGCAGTAGGATTAAGGGAGAGTAACACGTTTTGTGGGGAAGTTCTATGGCATTATGCCTTCGTTCTCATAGGCTCCCCAAATGTTTTATTTATTAAAGGGACAGTAAAGTCATGATTAGACATTCATGATTTAGACTGAGCATACAATTTTAAACAACTTTCCAATTTACTTCTATTATTTAATTTGCTTCCTTCTCTTGTTATCCTTTGCTGAAAGTTGTATCTATGTAAGCTCAGGCGCAGCAAAGAGCCTAGGTTCTAGCTGCTGATTGGTGGCTGCATATATATACCGATTGTCATTGGCTCATCCATGTGTTCAGTTAGAAACCAGTAGTGCATTGCTCCTTCAGCAAATTATACCAAGAGAATGAAGCAAATTTGATAATAAAAGTAAACTGGAAAGTTGTTTAAAATTGTATGTTTTACCTAAATCATGAAAGAAAATGTCTGGGTTTCATGTCCCTTTAATTGTATTACTAATTTTTTTTTACCTGGTTGTCTAATGGGGTATATGACCCCCTCCTTGTGTCCTTGGACTTTGGCTCTGAGAAATATATCAGTCAAATAGATAAAATAGTTGTGATTAAGGAGGATTCAGGGAGTATCCATTTTCCCAATGCCTAGGGCAGCACACAATCTAAACATCTCACTGTAAACTACTAACAATATAAGGAATGATTATGACAAAAGCAATAGGAACCTTTACAAACTTGCTGGTAAAGCATTACTCGAAAATTGTCTCAATATTTCCATTGGTTCACTGCAGGGCATATACATTTTACGGGTCTATATCAAAATCCCTAAACTCAAAATCCCTAATACCATAAGAAAGAATCTCGAAATCCAGAAAGATCATAATCCCGAATGTCTAAAATCCAGAAAATCAGAATGCAGAATGAACAAAATTCCTAAATTATAAAATCCCTAAAATGCAAAATCCTTAAACTTAAAAAACTCTATAGATATGATGTGCTGTGATGTTCCCATCTTTACTATCTTTTTGCCTCTGCCTGGGGGGTTCAAGGTGGCTCCCTGACTATCTTCTGGCATCCACCCCAAGTGAACTTTGGGGAATGAGGTTTACAAGTGGGGCATAGATTTTTAATTTAGGGATTTTGATCGCCTCCCACATTCTACATACATTATCTTTCATTTTGCTGCATGTTGAATAAAAGTCTACACCACCTCTCACTTTCTCATTCTTTAGCAAATCCTTGAACTGCTTTAAACTTTTGTGCTGAGATGCTGGCCATCTGTTCTTACTTTTATTTCATCTTATAAATGTGAAAAGGTTAGCAAAAGAAACACTGCAAATATAACATAACGTGCCAAATGTAAACTGAATAAATCATATCATTCTTAAAGGTACGTCAAACTATTATATTAATTCAAGTACATATTATATAAAATACAAAAACAAATGTGCACAAAAAAGGATAAAAGTCCCAGGTAATCATGGTGGTAATGCTCAGCAGGTAAACCCCAGGGGAAAAAAACAAAGAAACACATTTAGTGAAGTTCTGTGGTTATGTGAAATTTACAGCAGAACCTAGAGAAGGTACTCACATTGTCTAGAGCTTCAAAATCAAGCTCTAGATATATAGTAGACATGTGCGATTCGGTTCGGTCCGAATCGAAATTCGGCCGAATTTTGTCGAATTCGGAGATTCGAATCTATTCGAATTCCAAATTGCGGTAGTGCCGAATCTACCGAATAAATCCAAATCGATTCGAATTTATTCAGTAGATTCGGATGGATTTGGATGGCCGTGTATTACACTAGTATTGTACAGTATAGTAATGTAATACACAGCACATCCAACTTAACACTGACCGAAATTCTGAATCGATTCGAATCGAACCGAACCGAATTTCCCACGAATCCAAAAAGAATCCGAATGAATCCGAAACGAATTCATTTGATTTCTTCTGAATTTGAATCGATCCGAACCGAAATTCGAATCGGTCCGAATCGATCCGAACCGAACCAAATTTTTCGCGGCTGCACATGTCTAATATATAGGCACAGAAAACTCCTAATTGGAGGCAAGGCAAAGAAGGATGTTCCAGCTCCAAAGGATGAATCAGAAGTGGTTAAAAGTATAACAAATTTATTAAAAACAAGTCACAAGGCATATAATGAGACTGTCCCAATCATAGCCGGACTCCCCCAACCGTTACGTAGTTGCCTTCTTCTTCAAATCATCATCAAATCAGAATCCAGTCCTCGGTCAGAAATTGCACGCGCGAGGACTGGATTCTGATTTGATGATGATTTGAAGAAGAAGGCAGCTACGTAACGGTGGGGGGAGTCCGGCTGCCATATTTACCCGGTATTACACAAGTTACCGAAAGTGATTACTACAGAAGCAAGGCGGCATGGCAGAAGGGATATACTGCAGGCGGTCTTCGGTTCTTATATTTCTAGCGCAAATAATGTTAAGGGAAGTGTTGAATGTCCCTTTAAGAGTAAAGATTTTTCGCTTGAGCGCAAATATTGTTGTGCAAATGCTCAGATTAGCAAGGAAAAACGTGTTCCCCATTGTTATGTTTCCAGAAATCTACAATATAGGATATGAATATCTCATAGAAGAAAATGGCTGCAACTTTTCCCAATTATAACCAGTTCCCACATTGTAAATTGTGTTTTTGCAAATTGACGATTTCTAGCAATGAAACAATGGGTCCACTTTTCCAGTTCCAGTTTTGCATGATTAAAGAGTATCCTAGTCTTATAAACATGTTAAACTATTGATAAAAAAAACTCAATTTTAAATTAAATATGATGCTCAGAATGTTTGTTCACAATACCAAAAAAAATTTGCAATTAATTAATTGATTATTATCAAATTACCATAGTAGGTAATCTTGAAACTGTTTTTAATGTATTAAGACCTTGTTCATTACAATACTTTTTCGAAACCTAAATTCTCCCCACAATTTACCTTATTTGGAGGACTCAATCTGGACTTGTTACTAAAGTTGACAAAAGCTACAGTAGCTACCATCGTTATGTTAGCACCATCATCATTGTTTTACAGCTCATTATCCAATTATCTATGCAGCAGCCAATTAGAGACTAATGTGTGGTAGGGTTAGGTTTCTGAAGTCTGTTATGTGTCCTTCCAGTTGTCAGATTTTGAAAACTCTTCAATTTTATGCATAACTTAGAGGGAAAGGGGACACGTTAAATAGTAAATGAATATTGCAAAGTTGTTTCAGTTGTTTCAGTATGTATAATTAAATGGATAGAAAAACCTCAAAATGTATTTTGTGATTAAGCCAGACCAAAAAGTTTTCAATTGAATTCTATTGTCAAATTTGCTTCTTTTCCATGGTATTCTTTGTTGAAGATATACCTAGGTAGGTGTCTGGAGCACTACATGACAGGAATAGTGCTGCCATCTAGTGCTTTTGCAAATGGATTACATTCTTGCAAAACTGCTGCCATATAGTGTTCCAGATACCTTCACCCTCCTGAGCTTACGTCCTTGCTTTTTAACAAAAGATACGAAAGAACAAAGACATTTTTTAATAGAAGTAAACTAGGAAGTTGTTTAAAATTGTATTCTCTATCTGAATGAATTAACTTTGTTCCCTTGATATCCTTTGTTGAAGGGCAGGCTCAGGAGCAGAAATGCACTAGTGGGAGCTAGCTAACCCAATGATAAGAGACACATATGGTGAGACAACAACAAGATGCATATACGCAGTGGCGGCTGGTGACTTTTGAAGATGGGGGAGCACTAGCCCCGCCCCTCAGATGGCTCCGCCCATTTTATTGTGTGTGTATATATATATATATATATATACATACACACACATACATACACACACACTCTGCCAGTTACCTTAACACATCCTTGTACAAGGTGAGGGCAGTGTGTTATGTGTATTACTGTGTGTTGTATGTACATAACTAACCTGTGTATATTGAAAGACAAGAGCACTATATACACCATGCAGTTACTATATATATATATATATATATACTGGGTACAAGAGTCCTGTTACTTGGGCAGTATAAGGACATATATATATATATATATATATATATATATATATATATATATATATATATATATATTTATAAAGTCCTTATACTGCCCCAGTGACAGGACTCTTGTACCCAGTATATATATTAGTACATACACACCTCCAGTAACACATCCCTGCCATACATATGTAGTGCAACATCATCTCCAGCACTTACTGTCTGACATTCACATCACAGTATTAGCTCCTGCCTGTCTCTCACTGGCACATCATCCACATGAATCCATTAAACAGACACACACTTAGAATAGATTTGACACGGATGCCAGTGTCTCACTCAGCACCACTAATGAGAGCAAGTGTGATTCCACCCTGTGCCATGGGCTGATCATCTTTATTACCTATCTCATCAGGATGCAGTGAGAATGCTGTGATATCCAGAGCACAGCATCCTGATACAAACCCATCACTGTCAGCCTTTATGCTGCACACACACCCTCCTTACCTGTCCCACCTCCTGCTGCCTCTAACACCCCTTAAGCAGGGTCACAGCCGTCCCTCCATCCCCGGATACACTTGCAGGCTGTGCAAGGACAAGTCATCCATACTGCACTGATTGCAGGGATGTCCCAGGCTGCTGCATGTGATTCGCCTCCTGCTCCTCCCCCCCCAGCACCCAGATCCGCCAGTCTGAGCCCCCACCACATACCTGTTAGCCTGTGATTGTTTCACTTTCACTTTAAACCCCGGGATTGCCCCTGCTGGCCACAATCAGCAGCAGAGGTCTCTTAAAGGGCCAGGCAGTGTATGAGAAGTCACTGCGAATCTTCAGCTTCCCTATTGTTTGTCTTCTATGCGTTGCTGTGTAACACAGCAACGCATAAAAGACAAACAATAGGGTACTACCCGGCAAAGTGGCGTGCAGGCGCAGCCTATCCGAGGGCACACAGGCAACTTGGCTAGAACGCCTGTTTGATGCGGGGGAGGAGCCGGTGATGCAGGGATACCTGCAGCCAATCAGAGCGCAGCTGAACTTGGCTCCTTGAAGTTGTCCCTCCCCACTCGCACACTTCAGCTTGTGCGAACAGGGATCTGAATGCAAGCAGTTTAAGCCTGGCCCACATGCCTGCAGTGAAATAGACTTCACTGACAGGCAGGGTATAGGGCTCTATCGCACGTGCGATTGCCTTAAAGAGACACACCAGGAACCAACATTTTTTTACTGTAATAAAAAAAAGCATCAGATTTTTTTGGGGGGGGGGCGTTAGAAATAAAATATAATTTTTCTAATAGGGGGCTATTGGAAAAATTATATTTTATTCAGCAAATTTTTTTTTTCCTCTGCATCTGACAGGGGGGCACGTGCTCATGTGCACAAATGGAGGAGCCTCCACTGCATTTACGTACATCCACAAATACTCAGCTAGCTACCACCTGTGCATTGCTGCCTAGGTATGCTCTTAAACAAGCGATAACAAGAGAACAAAGCAAATATGAAATAAGTTTTTTCAAAAGGAATGCTGCATCTGAATCTTGAACATTTAATTTTGTCTTTGCTCTCAAAATTATTTATTTCAAGGGGTATACCTCTGATTTGTTCTTGATTTGCAGATCCTAATAAATTGTAGTCATAAAATAACAATGCTAAATTGTGAAGTGGAGCATAACCTCAATACTATACTTATAAAATGTATGTAGTGTTTAATGTCCCTTTAATTGCTGATATACCAAATGTGTAATCTCCCAAAATTATCCAAAGAGAAAGGAAATTGCATACATCATGATTTGAGCTCTTTAGTAATATCTGTAAAATTTCAGTGAAACTTACAAGTCTTCATCAGCAGAAATATTAGCTAACTACAAACATATTTCTAATGGATTGGAATAACATCACCAAGAAAGCAAACGGAAGTTGAGTTTGAGAATTATTATTCTCATTATAATTGTTATGGAAATAATTCACTGTTTATATCTCACACCAAAACTACAACATGTAATCAATATAGAAATAATAAGTACATACCATTGTCGCAGAAATAGGAAATGACCATTCATATTATTGGATTTCAGAATACCAGAATATTAAGAATTATTGGACACTCCTAATCATAAAAATATTTTAAAACTTTAATTTAAATTGAAACAAACCTGTGGTCTTTTTTGAAATATTGACATAGATGGAGATAAAATCATTTTTCAGATCACATTGGCATAGGAAAAAGATAAGGTGTGCTAACAGCCAATGAAAACGTGTTTCAACTAAGCTAATGTGTTCAGAACAGCTAATGCCTCAAACATTTTTTTTAGTAATAGGATCTACATTTTCCTAGACATTTTTCTATAGTGAATTATGTTTCCATATTCAGCGTAATACTGACATTCCGGAGATCCAAATGTCATATTTATGTGCTAAGTCTAATTACCGTACACTATGAGAATCAATTCAAAATAAATTTGAATATATTATTCAAATGTGGATTCTCATGGAGTAAGTTTAGTAAGTAGTGATATTTCATTTAATCTGATGAATCTTTTTAGTGTTTTTTTGTTGTTTGTTTGGTGTGTTTTTTTTTTTACTTTTTCAAATTCAACAGCCTTGAGCTTTTTAAAAAGTATTACGTTTGTATGACTTTTTTCACAATGTTAAAGTTTTTGCGCATAGTAATTTACATTTAAATAAACATGATAGCTTTTTGGATTAATACAATTTTAAAAATATTTCTATCATATATTTAAAGGGACATACAACCTAACATTTTTCTATCATGACTCAGATAGAACATATTATAAAAAAGTAAATAGGATTTTTTTTTTTTAATCATGTGTTTTGTTCTCTTGGAGTCCTTTATTGAAAAGAAAGCATAGAAAGGTTGAGGAGCTGGGAGCTAGCTGCTGATTGGTGAATGCTTCTTCTCATTTGCTAACAGATGCATTCAGCTATCTATTGCTTCTTTAAGAAAGCATACCAAAAGAATGAAGCAAAATTAATAATAGAAGAAAATTGGAAATGTGTTAAAAAAATATATGCTCTATTTGAATCTTGGAAGAAAAAAAAAAATGGGTTTCATGTCTCATTAAACTATAAAACTTTCACTCAAATTAAATGTGATCACCAGAATACTCACTGATAATTTTGGTGTTTAGAAGTTTAAATGTTATCTATAAAATTGCTCAAAATTATATGAAATTAATAATTGCGCAATTCATGAGTTGATATTAATGGTTAAAGGGACATTAAATTCAAAATTCAACTTTCATGATTCAAATGGAACATGCAGTTTTTAGAAAACCCATGCTTTCATTATGAAATAGTCCACAGTCTTATGTGCACACAATGGCCCATCCCTAAAAAGATTTACCTTAGACCTCATTTTTTACCTTACCATGCATATTTCTCTTGTTAAGTGTATCCAGTCCACGGATCATCCATTACTTGTGGGATATTCTCCTTCCCAACAGGAAGTTGCAAGAGGATCACCCACAGCAGAGCTGCTATATACCTCCTCCCCTCACTGCCATATCCAGTCATTCTCTTACAACTCTCAACTAAGATGGAGGTCGTAAGAGGACTGTGGTGTTTTATACTTAGTTTATTTCTTCAATCAAAAGTTTGTTATTTTTAAATGGTACCGGAGTGTACTGTTTATCTCAGGCAGTATTTAGAAGAAGAATCTGCCTGCGTTTTCTATGATCTTAGCAGAAGTAACTAAGATCCTTTGCTGTTCTCACATATTCTGAGGAGTGAGGTAACTTCAGAGGGAGAATAGCGTGCAGGTTTTCCTGTAATAAGGTATGTGCAGTTAAAATATTTTTCTAGGGATGGAATTTGCTAGAAAATGCTGCTGATACCAAAGTAATGTAAGTAAAGCCTTAAATGCAGTGATAGCGACTGGTATCAGGCTTATTAATAGAGATGCATATGTAAATATGACCCTGGGGATAGTCTCCCTAAGGGTGATGGGGGAAACCAGACGTGGACTCCTTGCCCAATGTGCTTAGAGGGATATGGCTGCACCTCACTGACAAGGCCCAAAGGAGGCCGAAACGATCGTCTGGGGTTGTCATGTTCCTTGTTCAGAGGAGAATTGCCTGGTATTTCGGGGCTGGACTGACCATGTCGGCGGGATCAGACTGATATACTACAGGAAAGTTTTCCTCTGTGAAAAGCACAATTGGGCAGAAAGAAGCTACTACCAGGTGGCAACCGGGCCATAGAACAAGCTATTGATGCTGCTGTTCGTTCCTGGCAGACTGCTTCTCATTCTGTTTTGCATATGTAAATATGACCCTGGGGATAGTCTCCCTAAGGGTGATGGGGGAAACCAGACGTGGACTCCTTGCCCAATGTGCTTAGAGGGATATGGCTGCACCTCACTGATGAGGCCCAAAGGAGGCCGAAACGATCGTCTGGGGTTGTCATGTTCCTTGTTCAGAGGAGAATTGCCTGGTATTTCGGGGCTGGACTGACCATGTCGGCGGGATCAGACTGATATACTACAGGAAAGTTTTCCTCTGTGAAAAGCACAATTGGGCAGAAAGAAGCTACTACCAGGTGGCAACCGGGCCATAGAACAAGCTATTGATGCTGCTGTTCGTTCCTGGCAGACTGCTTCTCATTCTGTTTTGCATATGTAAATATGACCCTGGGGATAGTCTCCCTAAGGGTGATGGGGGAAACCAGACGTGGACTCCTTGCCCAATGTGCTTAGAGGGATATGGCTGCACCTCACTGACGAGGCCCAAAGGAGGCCGAAACGATCGTCTGGGGTTGTCATGTTCCTTGTTCAGAGGAGAATTGCCTGGTATTTCGGGGCTGGACTGACCATGTCGGCGGGATCAGACTGATATACTACAGGAAAGTTTTCCTCTGTGAAAAGCACAATTGGGCAGAAAGAAGCTACTACCAGGTGGCAACCGGGCCATAGAACAAGCTATTGATGCTGCTGTTCGTTCCTGGCAGACTGCTTCTCATTCTGTTTTGCATATGTAAATATGACCCTGGGGATAGTCTCCCTAAGGGTGATGGGGGAAACCAGACGTGGACTCCTTGCCCAATGTGCTTAGAGGGATATGGCTGCACCTCACTGACGAGGCCCAAAGGAGGCCGAAACGATCGTCTGGGGTTGTCATGTTCCTTGTTCAGAGGAGAATTGCCTGGTATTTCGGGGCTGGACTGACCATGTCGGCGGGATCAGACTGATATACTACAGGAAAGTTTTCCTCTGTGAAAAGCACAATTGGGCAGAAAGAAGCTACTACCAGGTGGCAACCGGGCCATAGAACAAGCTATTGATGCTGCTGTTCGTTCCTGGCAGACTGCTTCTCATTCTGTTTTGCATTATTAATAGAGATACATACTCTTATAAAAGTGTATTTTAAAACATTTGCTGGCATGTTTAATCGTTTTTTACATATATTTGGTGATAAAACTTATTGGGGCCTAGTTTTTTCCACATGGCTGGCTTGAATTTTGCCTAGAAACAGTTCCCTGAGGCTTCCCACTGTTGTAATATGAGTGGGAGGGGCCTATTTTAGCGTTTTTTTTCACAGCAAAAATTACAGACACAGACATCCAGCTTCTTCCTGCATGATCCAGGACTTCTCTGAAGGGCTCAAAAGGCTTCAAAAGTCGTATTCAGGGCGGTAAAAAGCCACAGTAGAGCTGTGGCAGTTGTTGTGACTGTTTAAAAAACGTTTTTGTCATTTGTTATTCCGTTTTTGGTATTAAGGGGTTAATCATCCATTTGCAAGTGGGTGCAATGCTCTGCTAACTTATTACATACACTGTAAAAATTTCGTTAGTGTAACTGCATTTTTTCACTGTTATTTCAAAATTTGGGAAAATTTGTGTTTCTTAAAGGCGCAGTAACGTTTTTTATATTGCTTGTAAACTTGTTTTAAAGTGTTTTCCAAGCTTGCTAGTCTCATTGCTAGTCTGTTTAAACATGTATGACACAGAGGAACCTACTTGTTCATTATGTTTGAAAGCCATGGTGGAGCCCCATAGGAGAATGTGTACTAAATGTATTGATTTCACCTTAAACAGTAAAGATCAGTCTTTATCTATAAAAGAATTATCACCAGAGGGTTCTGTTGAGGGGAAAGTTATGCCGACTAACTCTCCCCACGTGTCAGACCCTTCGTCTCCCGCTCAGGGGACGCACGCTAATATGGCGCCAATTACATCAGGGACGCCCATAGCGATTACCTTGCAGGACATGGCTGCAATCATGAATAATACCCTGTCAGAGGTATTATCTAGATTGCCTGAATTAAGAGGCAAGCGCGATAGCTCTGGGGTTAGGAGAGATACAGAGCGTGCAAATGCTGTTAGAGCCATGTCTGATACTGCGTCACAGTATGCAGAACATGAGGACGGAGAGCTTCAGTCTGTGGGTGACATCTCTGACTCGGGGAAACCTGATTCAGAGATTTCTAATTTTAAATTTAAGCTTGAGAACCTCCGTGTATTGCTTGGGGAGGTATTAGCTGCTCTGAATGACTGTAACACAGTTGCAATTCCAGAGAAATTGTGTAGGCTGGATAGATACTATGCGGTGCCGGTGTGTACTGACGTTTTTCCTATACCTAAAAGGCTTACAGAAATTATTAGCAAGGAGTGGGATAGACCCGGTGTGCCCTTTTCCCCACCTCCTATATTTAGAAAAATGCTTCCAATAGACGCCACTACACGGGACTTATGGCAGACGGTCCCTAAGGTGGAGGGAGCAGTTTCTACTTTAGCAAAGCGTACCACTATCCCGGTTGAGGACAGTTGTGCTTTTTCAGATCCAATGGATAAAAAATTGGAGGGTTACCTTAAGAAAATGTTTATTCAACAAGGTTTTATTTTACAGCCCCTTGCATGCATTGCGCCTGTCACTGCTGCGGCGGCATTCTGGTTTGAGGCCCTGGAAGCTCTATTGAATGAAATTATTGACAAGCTTGGAACGCTTAAGCTAGCTAACTCATTTGTTTCTGATGCCATTGTTCATTTGACTAAACTAACGGCTAAGAATTCCGGATTCACATCCAGGCGCGTAGGGCGCTATGGCTTAAATCATGGTCAGCTGACGTGACTTCAAAGTCTAAATTACTCAACATTTCTTTCAAGGGGCAGACCTTATTCGGGCCTGGCTTGAAGGAAATTATTGCTGACATTACTGGAGGCAAGGGTCATACCCTTCCTCAGGACAGGGCCAAATCAAAGGCCAAACAGTCTAATTTTCGTGCCTTTCGAAATTTCAAGGCAGGAGCAGCATCAACTTCCTCCGCTTCAAAACAAGAGGGAACTGTTGCTCATTCCAGACAGGCCTGGAAACCTAACCAGTCCTGGAACAAGGGCAAGCAGGCCAGAAAGCCTGCTGCTGCCCCCAAGACAGCATGAAGGAACGGCCCCCTATCCGGAAACGGATCTAGTGGGGGGCAGACTTTCTCTCTTCGCCCAGGCGTGGGCAAGAGATGTTCAGGATCCCTGGGCGTTGGAGATCATATCTCAGGGATATCTTCTGGACTTCAAAGCTTCTCCTCCACAAGGGAGATTTCATCTTTCAAGGTTATCAGCAAACCAGATAAAGAAAGAGGCATTCCTAAGCTGTGTGCAAGACCTCCTAGTAATGGGAGTGATCCATCCAGTTCCGCGGACGGAACAAGGACAGGGATTTTATTCAAATCTGTTTGTGGTTCCCAAGAAAGAGGGAACCTTCAGACCAATCTTGGATCTAAAGATCTTAAACAAATTCCTCAGAGTTCCATCATTAAAAATGGAAACTATTCGGACCATCCTACCCATGATCCAAGAGGGTCAGTACATGACCACAGTGGACTTAAAGGATGCCTACCTTCACATACCGATTCACAAATCGGTTCCTAAGGTTTGCCTTTCTAGACAGGCATTACCAATTTGTAGCTATTCCCTTCGGGTTGGCCACTGCCCCGAGAATTTTTACAAAGGTTCTGGGCTCACTTCTGGCGGTTCTAAGACCGCGAGGCATAGCGGTGGCTCCGTATCTAGACGACATCCTGATACAGGCGTCAAGCTTTCAAATTGCCAAGTCTCATACAGAGATAGTTCTGGCATTTCTGAGGTCGCATGGGTGGAAAGTGAACGTGGAAAAGAGTTCTCTATCACCACTCACAAGAGTCTCCTTCCTAGGGACTCTTATAGATTCTGTAGAGATGAAAATTTACCTGACGGAGTCCAGGTTATCAAAGCTTCTAAATGCTTGCTGTGTCCTTCATTCCATTCCACGCCCATCAGTGGCTCAGTGCATGGAAGTAATCGGCTTAATGGTAGCGGCAATGGACATAGTGCCATTTGCGCGCTTGCATCTCAGACCGCTGCAATTATGCATGCTAAGTCAGTGGAATGGGGATTACTCAGATTTGTCCCCTCTACTAAATCTGGATCAAGAGACCGGAGATTCTCTTCTCTGGTGGCTTTCTCGGGTCCATCTGTCCAAGGGTATGACCTTTCGCAGGCCAGATTGGACGATTGTAACAACAGATGCCAGCCTTCTAGGTTGGGGCGCAGTCTGGAACTCCCTGAAGGCTCAGGGATCGTGGACTCAGGAGGAGAAACTCCTCCCAATAAATATTCTAGAGTTAAGAGCAATATTCAATGCTCTTCTAGCTTGGCCTCAGTTAGCAACACTGAGATTCATCAGATTTCAGTCGGACAACATCACGACTGTGGCTTACATCAACCATCAAGGGGGAACCAGGAGTTCCCTAGCAATGTTAGAAGTCTCAAAGATAATTCGCTGGGCAGAGTCTCACTCTTGCCACCTGTCAGCGATCCACATCCCAGGTGTAGAGAACTGGGAGGTGGATTTTCTAAGTCGTCAGACTTTTCATCCGGGGGAGTGGGAACTCCATCCGGAGGTGTTTGCTCAACTGGTCCATCGTTGGGGCAAACCAGAACTGGATCTCATGGCATCTCGCCAGAACGCCAAGCTTCCTTGTTACGGATCCAGGTCCAGGGACCCGGGAGCAACACTGATAGATGCTCTATCAGCTCCTTGGTTCTTCAACCTGGCCTATGTGTTTCCATCGTTTCCTCTGCTCCCTCGACTGATTGCCAAAATCAAACAGGAGAGAGCATCGGTGATTCTGATAGCGCCTGTGTGGCCACGCAGGACCTGGTATGCAGACCTAGTGGACATGTCATCTCTTCCACCATGGACTCTGCCTCTGAGGCAGGACCTTCTAATACAAGGTCCTTTCAATCATCCAAATCTAATTTCTCTGAGACTGACTGCATGGAGATTGAACGCTTGATTCTATCAAGGCGTGGCTTCTCCGAGTCAGTCATTGATACAATAATACAGGCTCGGAAGCCTGTCACCAGGAAAATCTACCATAAGATATGGCTTGAATATCTTTATTGGTGTGAATCCAAGAGTTACTCATGGAGTAAGGTTAGGATTCCTAGAATATTGTCCTTTCTCCAAGAGGGTTTGGACAAAGGCTTATCAGCTAGTTCTTTAAAAGGACAGATCTCTGCTCTGTATATTCCTTTGCACAAGCGTCTGGCAGAAGTTCCAGACGTCCAGGCATTTTGTCAGGCTTTGGTTAGGATTAAGCCTGTGTTTAAAACTGTTGCTCCCCCGTGGAGTTTAAACTTGGTTCTTAAAGTTTTTCAGGGAGTTCCGTTTGAACCCCTTCATTCCATTGATATTAAACTTTTATCTTGGAAAGTTCTGTTTTTGATGGCTATTTCCTCGGCTCGAAGAGTCTCTGAGTTATCTGCCTTACATTGTGATTCTCCTTATCTGATTTTTCATTCAGACAAGGTAGTTCTGCGTACCAAACCTGGGTTTTTACCTAAGGTGGTTTCTAACAGGAATATCAATCAAGAGATTGTTGTTCCATCATTGTGTCCTAATCCTTCTTCAAAGAAGGAGCGTCTTTTGCATAATCTGGACGTAGTCCGTGCCTTGAAGTTTTACTTACAGGCTACTAAAGATTTTCATCAAACATCTGCCCTGTTTGTCATTTACTCTGGACAGAGGAGAGGTCAAAAAGCTTCGGCAACCTCTCTCTCCTTTTGGCTTCGGAGCATAATACGCTTAGCCTATGAGATTGCTGGACAGCAGCCCCCTGAAAGGATTACAGCTCATTCTACTAGAGCTGTGGCTTCCACCTGGGCCTTTAAAAATGAGGCCTCTGTTGAACAGATTTGCAAGGCTGCGACTTGGTCTTCGCTTCATACCTTTTCAAAATTTTACAAATTTGACACTTTTGCTTCTTCGGAGGCTGTTTTTGGGAGAAAGGTTCTACAGGCATTGGTTCCTTCCGTTTAAGTTCCTGCTTTGTCCCTCCCATCATCCGTGTACTTTAGCTTTGGTATTGGTATCCCACAAGTAATGGATGATCCGTGGACTGGATACACTTAACAAGAGAAAACATAATTTATGCTTACCTGATAAATTTATTTCTCTTGTAGTGTATCCAGTCCACAGCCTGCCCTGTCCTTTTAAGGCAGGTCTAAATTTTAATTAAACTACAGTCACCACTGCACCCTATAGTTTCTCCTTTCTTGTCTTGTTTCGTTCGAATGACTGGATATGGCAGTGAGGGGAGGAGCTATATAGCAGCTCTGCTGTGGGTGATCCTCTTGCAACTTCCTGTTGGGAAGGAGAATATCCCACAAGTAATGGATGATCCGTGGACTGGATACACAGAGAAATAAATTTATCAGGTAAGCATAAATTATGTTTTTTCATAACTGAGCAGTTATTTTATCCCCTCTGCTGCCAGTAAAACATTTACATATTAGTGATTTGATCTCTTGACTGCCCGGAGCGCACAAAAGCAGTGATTTAACACTACCATGACTGCCAGTAACATGTAGAGCAGTGGTGTTTTTTACCCTCCTTGGCTGCCATAGAATAGAGCATGCACAGTGTCACTACTGTATGGGCCTGGACATTTAAGTGTAGGATATATTTGTGTACAGTTTACTGGACAATCTGTTAAAATACTGGACTATCTGATTGAATACTGGACATCGTCATCCCTAGTCACATGATACAGGATACTGGTTGATGAAAGGAAACTTTGAAGTGTATCAGGACAAAAATCTGCTACCCATTTGAAATTTAAAGCATCTTTTTTTATGCAAGTTTTGATTATGCAAACAGCTTAAAAAGGAAGCCACAAATTTCCTCAACTGAACATAATATTTTGTAAGGGAATTTTTATGGCTCGAGACATGGGACAATTTTAGCAAAATGTTTGGTGGTTTTAAAGCTCCAGGTTTTATGATATTTATGGTAAGATTAAAAATGCCGTTTTTTTAAGCACATATTTGCACATGAATTACCTAACCTCCAAAAACTGACATCCCCCCCCCCATTTTCTCTTAAAGGGACACCCAAAGTTATTCTTTCACAATTCAGATAGTTTCTAAGTTTCTAAATTACTTCTGTCAAATTTGTTTCATTTTCCTGGTATCCTTTGTTGAAGAGGCTACAGTCCTTTACCATAACAAAGGATGTAAATGTCCATCCAGCAATCAGTAGCTAGTTCCAAGTAGTGCATTGCTGCTCCGAAATCTACATTGGTATGCTTTTACCAAAGGATACAAAGAGAACAAAAGTAAATTTAAAGCTTGTTTAAAATTCTATGCTCTATCTGAATCATGAAAGAAAAATTGTGGGTTTCATGTCCCTTTAAGGTTCTTAAAGGACCGGTAAATACAGTAGATTTGCATAATCAACAAATGCATGATAAAAAGACAGAACAATAGCACTCAGTCTGAACTTTAAATTATTTATTTCTGACAAATTTCAAAGTTATGTCTATTTCCCCTCCCCATATCATGTGATAGCTATCAGCCAATCACAAATGCATATATGTATATTCTGTGAGTTCTTGCACATGCTCAGTAGGAGCTGCGGCCTCAAAAGTGTAAATATAAAAAGACTGTGCACCTTTTGTTGATGTAAGTATATTGGAAAGTTGTTTAAAACTGCATGCTCTATCTGAATCATGAAAGTTTATTTTTTACTTGCGTGCCCCTTTAATAATGTAATTAGATTTTAGCTTTTTTTATTGCTTCATGTAGAACATGTCTCTGGTTTGAGGGTGTAAAATGTAAAATAAAATGAAATGCTACTTACATTTTTAATTTAATTATATCGCGTAATACTTAAATGAACGTTAGAATTTTTCTTTAGCCAAATCTATTTATTACTCTGTGGAAATATATATTGTTAATGTGTGCTCTAGGCTTTTCCAGACTTTAATTGGTTAAGATTCTATTTAATGCAGATGTTGGATTGATCTGATGCCAGTCTCTTAAAAATATAGTGATTTATAGTAATCAGATAAAAGGAGAAAAGAAAAAGAACCGTTCTTTGCCAAACCTTAAAAAAAGATTGCGATCTACCATGTGGTTGTGGGCTGATTTTTCGTCAAATTTATTTTAATATGTGAACTGGTTAGAGATGAGCTTATGAGTTATTGTGATATTTGGATTTGTCCATAATAGAAATAAACTTTACTTCTTATTCTAAGAGTCATTTTTAATGAAATTCAATTTTGATGGCTGCAGAGTAAGTTTAAAATGTCAGAAAAATTAAGAGAAATTTATTACATTTTTTTTTAAAGATTTTTCTATGGGAACTTTCTTCCATACTGTGTTGTAGATATTTATAACTGAAACTCTTTGAAAAACCAAGGCAAAGAATGAACATATTATATAAGGGGGCCTGTATTAAAATGCTTTAACAACTATTTTTTCACATTGATTAAAAATAACTGTTGGCTATTTTTATTCTGAACAAGAGCCTGATGATTGATGAACGTCTGATAATAATTTAAAAATCAAACCAATAACATGTTGGTTTGCACAGTCTTTAAAACAGGGGTATCAAACTCAAAGTATCTGGGAGCCAAGTGTTCTTCTCCCATGGCGGTCGCTTGAACTGAGTAAGTGCTCTGGAACTGGATATACTAGGAAATGGAACTGACAGTTAGCCAAGTAATAGTGCTTGGTGGGAGTTGTAGCCCACACTAGACATACACAGTTGTCTATATTTATCTTGTGAGTGCCAAGTGAAGCGATCAACTTAGAACTGTATAGCAACGTAAAAAGTGACATTTACCCAATGCAGTGTCTGGTGGGAGTCTACACTGGACAGTTGTCTTTATGTTTATCTTGTGAGTGGCTATAAAGGCACATCAACTAGTTACACCTCTTAGAGCCCTAAAAAAAAATGACAGCCCAAATTAATGGTTTACCTATTAAACAAGGGAGGGGCCAGATGAAATTATCTTGAGGGACGCATTTGGCCCTGGGGCCAGTACTTTGAGACCACTGCTTTAATATAAGTCAATTAGAATCAATATTCAAATATAGCAACAGCACGGATATTTTGTTAAACTCAGTTTTGACATCTACCACACCCCTTTTAATGTAGATCCCTTCCCACTTTCTGCCCTAGTTTCGGCCCACTATCTATGCCCCTTTATATGTAAATTGTCCCCTCCCACGCTTCTTCCTATCATCTGCGTTTCTTTTTTTAATTATGTTTAATTCTGATTTTAAGAAAAGTTAGATGAAATGCAATATTTATTTGTGAAGATCCGGGATGACAAGGTTCTCGTTGAGAGGACCTGTCCGCATACATTTGGGGCGTCCGGAACAGCATCCACTGCCGGAATTTAAGATTGCTCAATCGCATGTGTAACCCCACCCCCTGCTCACATGCGACCTATTGGGCTTGAGCAAATAAATGTCAGTGTGTTGAAACTGTCATTTATTTCACAAAATATCTTTTATTATTCTGGGTACCTTCATTTGGGTTCCAAAAATATGTCAGCTTATATGGTGTTTTTATGATTGTGCTTCCTAAGGCACGTTCTTGTCAGTTTATCATACTTTAGCATTGAATTAGCCCCACATATACTTTATACCATATATGAATAAGCCCGCATATACTACATAGACATACTCTAATTTGTTACCATCCAGCAGTGAGACTAACACTTCTGATTTGGTGACCGGTAGTTTTTGCTCAGGAACAGGGGTCAAGTTGAGCGGGAACGCATGGGAACAGAGTTTCTGCACTTTTTTTGCAGGTGGCACTAAGTTCCCCCTGGAAAGAGAACAGAAACACTTCAGTAAATACTGCTGCTGTTGGTGGGAGCAGCTGAAGCATAGTCTGGTTAGAGGGATAGTGAGATCCTCTGGTAATTGGCAGTAACACTTCCTACAATACACTAAATGCAAGCCTGTCAGTGATCCTGCTGTGTGATCACCCCACAATGTGTGGAACAAATGGTGCTTACATTTCTGTGTGGCTTGCTCTGGTGTTATTTAGCTCCCCTCAGCAGAAATAGGACTATTGCACCTTAAAGGGATAGTCTAGTCAAAATAAAAATGTCATGATTTCCGGTGGGCAGGCACTGAGCAAGCAGCTCATCTTTGGAGCTCTGTGAAACTCTTGAAATTTATACTAAAATTTAACAGACAGAGACACTGTTGCAGCTGGGGAATAGCATCTCTCCCCCACTGAAGGACACAACACAAAAAGGTGCAGAGTAACACCCTACTTCTCCGAGGCCATATTGGCCCTCACTCTGAGTAACAGCACACTGAGCTCCACTGACAAGACCTGGAGGCGTGAAACAAAGAGGGTGCTGGACGTCAGACTATGGCTGAATTACCCACACGCTGTTTACCACCAATGCTCTGCCGGGCGCGTGAGTGAATCTAATCATACTTACGGACACGCTATCCTGGTGTGAAGCACGCGGTATCCTGGCTGACGAAAGAATTCGCAAGTGGAGATCGGATCGGGCCTTAGAGGACACAGATGCAGTAAACTTGATCGCAGCGGCTGACTACTGGACTCCTGGGTGACATACAGATAGATCCTTATACATGACAACCGGAAGGTGTGGAGAAGAGGCGTGAAACCACCAGCGCCATCTTGGCCATACGTTGGCATGGCTCCCATCTATACACAACATTGTTGCTTTTCCCAAACCGGACACATGATCTTCAAAACATCCAGGTCTCTGTTATAGTACCCCCATTCAGGATTTCTTTATGAGTCAACGGACCTGGTAAAGTACTGTTTTTTCCCGGTTAAACACCCCTCTCGCATGCAACCACCTTAAAGGAGCAAACCTCATAGAAGATACATTGTCTCATAAACGCACAGCCTAGCACGGGTGATTTTTGGATAATACTTGTGCATACTAGTAAGGAATCTAACGCTCATGTGCTGCGTAGAGACAAGGTTAAACTGATCTTTGTAACATCAGCAGCCAGAGGAACTTCGTCCTGCACAGACTCATACGACTGCTCCTTTAATAATATATATCTGGCAATAACGCAGATACAGTGCACAGACCTCGCAGTAAAGGCTCCATTTGTGGGTAACTCCAGCAGCCTTAGGGCCTTAGAGGGCCACATAGAGATTCTCACCCCAGAAACGGTGCTCCCACTTGTACCTCAATTTACCTCTGGCTGTACATCCCCCATATATCATACAGGCTTCTAACTACATTGTCACTTAATGCTTACTAGGATCAATTCCAACCTGTGAACTGTATTGCATTCATGACAAGTACCCCTGAATGTTTTTTTTTGTTTTTGTTTTTTCCTCCATATGTGTACTCTGCATAAGAAATATCTGTATGTAGAGGTCTGATATCTGATATATGCACTGCACACCACCGAAATAAGCTGAGCTTGTATTGTTTTAGTGCTTGTTTCCATCTATCTGCATGAAATACTGTTGTACCTCTACCTTTTATGGATAAATTCCTAAAACCCTCTAAAATGTCTAGCAAAGGCAAATTGGGTGATAGGAAACAAATATGTAACCTAGATAACTCAGCTTCCTCCTCAACTAAGACTGGGGATGCCATATCTGACCCCAAAGAATCCCACACTATAGTGCATCAGCTAACCTCTCTTTTCATGATAATATTCAAAAAGGTTTAGATACTTTAGCTGGAGAGGTCAAACAAATAACAACCCGTTTTAAGGAAGTGGAGGAAAGGGCTTCAGAGTTAGAAGATTTAATGTTGTACACACTAAAAAGGTAGAGGATCTGACACATCAGAATCAGCTATTACATCAGCGCCTTGAAGATCTGGAAAACAGGTCCAGACGGAATAATGTACATCTAGTGGGTCTCCCTGAATCTGTCAAACCCTCAGAAATAATACACTTCATTGAACAAAACCTCCCAACCTTGCTAGGTATAGCGGCAGGCACTCTCAGGGGTAGTTTGGAAAGAGCACATAGAGTGGGACCAGAAAGACAGAATGCTAGAGAGGGTCTGCCTCCCAGACAAGTGATGATTACATTTTTACATTTTCAGGTAAAAGTGCAGGTGCTCCAGGCCTATCACAGGCTCCCCTCGTTAATGTTTGAAAATGCCAAACTCCTACTCTTTCAGGATTACTCCACGGAGTTGATGAGGAAGCAGAGGGAGTTCTCTGTGATCTGTTCCACTTTGAATAGGGAAGGCCATAAAGTATACTTACTCTCTCCTGCTAGGACTATTAACTGCTAATGGCCTCAAATTTTTTGACTCGCCCTTGGAGGTCCAGGACTTCCTAAGGGAGACTCAGGCACAGCCAGGTAATTCTTCTAATAGAGCATTGCATGTCGATCCAGATTGAACAGTGATAACATTACCTGCAGGTTTGGCTGAAATTCAATTTATCCTAAGGTATTAAATAATAATTTGAAAATGATGATGAATATTTCTACCAACATGTAACCCTAGAAGGCTCAATTTATATACCACAATTGTTTGTATTGTTGTTTATTTATGTAAATGTGTGCATATGCTTGTCGTTGAGATTGGCTACGGGCCACTCTCAATGACAGAATGTTGCTCCAGGTTGCTGCGAAGTTCATAGCTCAGAACACCCCCTTACAGGATTGCATAATTTTAAAAGAGCGCCTATGGCTATTTGCAATATATGGAATGTGTGGCAATCTAGGGGCCCCAATAGTAGGCACACAAGTCTTTATGGATTAGTCTCACTGATCCGCTGTTTAATCCAAAAGTTAATACTGTTATTCGTTAATATGAAACCTAAAAAGTCTCTGTTTATGGGATATGCACTTACATGTCATTTTTTTAGACATATGACTCTAAGGGAGGGGATTACTCTTGGGTGTCCCCTCCTTTGGGACCAATGGAGGTCTAGTATGCTTTTTTGCCTCTGTTGTTAGCCATTGGGTAACTGGTATACCATCATGCTCTTAATACTTTTTCATATTTGCAAAATATGAATAGAAATGACTCCCCAATGGAAGGAGATATGCTGAAGGCATTAGATACCGGGCGGACTGACATGGGTCTGAAATATATATAAAAAGAAAATTCTCCCTTCCACTCTCTCCTTTTGACCCCTCTACCCTTGTTGCATATAAATGTTAATTGTAGTGTAGATGTCAACTAAGTTAGTTACTTGGAATGTGGGAGGGATACACTCCCCGGTAAAAAGAAAAGCCATACTGACACATTTACGTAGACTGAACACTGACATTGCTTTCCTACAGGAGACACATCTAACTGATAGTGAACATGATAAGCTGAAAACAAATTGGGTTGGTAATATTTCTTATGTGTCTCACATAAGAGTAGGGGCTTGATTATTCTTTTTGGTAAAAAGCTGGCAATAGATATCATTAAAACACATAAAGATACGTAAGGCAGATATTTGATTGTGCAAATCAAGTTAGGCCTCCAGATATACACCCTTTGTAATATATATGTCCCCAATCAGAAGAGCTCAGTCTTCTGGACTCAGTTTATAAGGACTCTAACAGCTTATATGGACACCCATATCATACTGGGCGGGGATTTTAACTTGGCCCCCGATCCTGTGTTTGACAGAATTAGAGCTCTGAGTGCTCCCCTGGAAGATAGACAACCCAAATACAAGGGAAGATTTGAAAAAAAGATCTTTAACAACTTGGCCTCAGACTTCGGGTTGTGTGATATTTGGAGATTGTGTCATCCTGAGGGTAGGGATATTTCCTGCCTCTCAAAAGCCAAAGACTCGATATGCCGGATAGATCTTTTTATGATTTTGGACTCTATTATCTTACTGGTTTAGTGGGATAGGATTCATGACATTTTACTGTCTGACCACGTGCCAGTTGAGCTCAAACTCCGTCCTTGTAGACACCCTTCTAACAGGAATACTTTGAGGTTCCCAACTTACTTGGGCACCTCTGAGCCTTTCAAGTGATTTTTAATACAATCATGAAATAACTTTAATACTGATAACATGGCACATTTAGACAACCCTCGATTGTTCTGGGAGACCACGAAAGCAGTTTTGACAGGCAACATCATCTCTTACTTAGCTATTCTTCGCCGCAAAACTCAGAAAAGGTATGTGTCCTTGCAGAAACTTTTAGCTGCGGCCTATTAAGAATATTGTTCTTCTCAGACTAGAGAGTTTTATGACAATTATACTGCAGTTAAAGAAGATCTAGATGCCTTTCTGGCTCATCAAGCGGCTTCTGGTCTGATTAAAACAGCTTCCAAGTACTATAGATTCGGAAACTGATCTGGGAAAATGATGGCCTCCTTAGTTAAAGCTTGAATGGCAAAAAGGGATGTGGCCTCTTTAAAATTTGAGGGGAGAACATACACCTCCCCTACAGATATTGCGAGAGGATTTGCTCCAAACAATCGGCATGCTCTGCTGACATTAGAGAATCTTTCTGGGCCTTGAAACGCCTACCTCAGCTCACACAAAAATCAGTTATAGCATCTAAACTCCCCTATTACTACTGGAGAACTGATTAATACAATATCTAACATGGCTCTGGGCAAGGCGCCGGGCCCGGACGGCCCTCCTATTGAATTTTACCGTTTACTACAACCTAATATCTCAAAGGTCCTTGTTGCCTTATATAACAGATACTTCCACAATGGGATCTCCCCATCTAATACCTTTTCAGCCACAAATATCACACTCATTCCCAAAGTGGGTAAGGATGACTCTTTGCCAGAATCTTACAGACCTATATCGCTATTGAACGCAGACTACAAGATCTGCATGGCTGTTCTGGAGGGACGTCTGAAAATTCTTCT
Source organism: Bombina bombina (assembly GCF_027579735.1). Classification (NCBI taxonomy): domain Eukaryota; kingdom Metazoa; phylum Chordata; class Amphibia; order Anura; family Bombinatoridae; genus Bombina; species Bombina bombina. Next base: position 890,284,748 of record NC_069502.1, read on the forward strand.
CCAATTGCTTCTTCACACTGATAAGATGGGTTTCGTCTATAAAAGATCATCAGCAGTTAATCTGAGAAGAGTACTGCAGATCATTGATTATTGCTGGGGAAGGGGGAAGGGGAGCCATAAAAATGATCTTTTGGAGGCCTTTTTGTTATCCTTGGATGCAGAGAAGGCATTTGACTGTGTAGAGTGGAATCATCTGATTGACACTATGGGTCACTTCCATATCAGTGGACCTTTTGTGCAAACCATTCAAAACATATATTCACAACCGATAGCACGTACCCTTACTAATGGGATTTTCTCAACTGATATTACTCTGCAGCGAAGCATGAGATAGGGGTGCCCCCTGTCCCCATTGCTCTTTGATCTGGCCTTAGAGCCTCTTGCCATCAAACTGAGACAAATTTTCCCTGGGCTCATGGTACATGGTAGACCCCAAAGGTTGACTCTTTATGCCGACAACATGTTGTTGTTCGTGGAGCACCCTACCAAACATATTCCTAACATCCTTAAAACTATACAAGATTTTGGCACCTTTTCCAGGTATAAGGTCAACATGGCAAAGTCGGAAATCTTCTGGATCAATAAACACACTGACAGCCATGTGAGTTACCCTTTCACAGTAGTGGGGAGCAGGCTCACATACCTTGGTATACATTTCCACAGAAACCCACACTCCCTATATGACATAGATATCTCAAAGCAATTGATGACTCTTTGTAGTCAGCTTCAACAATGGAATTCTCTTCCACTGTCCCTTATGAGTCAAATCAGCCACATAAAAATGGTTACTCTACCACGTATACTATACTCAATACTCATGTTGCCATTCCTGATAAATAAAAGAGATCTTGGAGCTTTGAACCAGGCTATTAAAAGGTTTGTTGGAAAAGGGGAAAGAAAATAAAAGAGGGAAGATTTATATATTATTTTTTATTTTTATTTTTTCTCTCTTCTCTCCCCACCCTCCCAGCCCCCCTAGGTAGTCTAAAGAATAGGCTACTTTATACAGTTTGACTTTTCTTTTTTCTTTTTCTTACTATGTTAGCCCTGCTAATAATACTGCATTATTGTAACTCTTACTGATTTTTCTTTTCTCATTGATGTATACTGTTTGTGTCAATATGGATAAATGTTAAAATCAATAAAAAAAAAGGTTTGTATGGCACGGAAGCAAACTCCACATAGCGGCTAAGTCTTTGCAACAACCATAAAGAGATGGGGGCCTTGGCCTCCCGAACTTTAAACAATATAATTGGGCTGCCCTGATTCGACTTCTCCTAGATTGGCAGCTGGCGACTTCTCACTTTAGCAATATAGACCTGGAAAATGCAGTCTTGAAACCAATGGATCTACCACTTGCCTTATCTTAAGCCGGGTGAGGCTCCAACTCACATTTCGTCTTTTGTTCTTTATAAAGGCCCTCTAACAGCTTGACCCATAAATTTCTAGGGTCATGCCACCCTTCCCCTAAACTGATTCCCATAGTAGGTAATTTAGATTTCCCGGCAGGTACTGATACTTTACTGTTTCACCGGTGGAACTAAAAAGGGGTTAGAGTAGTCGGGGAAATGCAATACATGCACTAACTTTGATTGAACAAGTTATATCACATACACTGTATAAAATGGCTAACACAGATAGCCAATGTACTTTTGAAGTATTGTCGACTCAAATGTATTGTTGGATTTTGTATTCTTTCCTGATCTCTCTTAATAAAAAGAATTTGGAAAAAAAATGTCATGATTCAGATAGAGCTTGATATTTTAAGCAACTTTCTAATTTACTCCAATTTTTCTTCATTCTCTTGGCATCTTTATTTGGAAAAGCAAGAGTGTAAGCATAGAAGCTGTCCCATTGTTGGTTCAGCTGACCTAGGTAGCACTTTCTTATTGGTGTCTAAATGTAGCCAGCTAATAAGCATAAATTCAAATAAAGATAACAAAGGAACAAAGAAAAAATGGAAAATAGGAGTAAATTAGAAAGTTGCTTAAAATTGCATGCTCTATTTGAATCATGAAATTTTAATTTTGACTAGACTATCCCTTTAATAAAGGAAAATGTTCGGTCTCAGCAAAAAGCATATAGCCCAAAAATAAGCAATTGTGAGCTTGAAAAAAGAGAGGTTTTTTATAGCTAACCTCAGACAAATGTTGCCTCTTATATAGGTCAGATCAATGGAACTGCAGATATATTTATTTATTCACTGTGGACAAGATGTCCACGCCGCCCTTAGAGATAAAGATCCCTTAAGCTTATGATGTATGAAACACAAAACAATAGAGAGGCACTCAACTGTGAAGAAACACGGCTATCATAACTTTCAGGGTGCAGTCTCTTTTAGCTACATTCTACCTTTCTCAGATGGAAACTTTCTTAAAATATATCAGTCTGGTTAATGAATTGCCACTTCCGCCATGTTTTCCTGTCTAGTAACAATATTCATGTCCATGTAACATGTATAACTCAAAACTGTCTAGAAAAACAAGGCGGAGGTGGCAGCCCTACTCTTGTACTATCCAATAGGATGATCCAGTCTAAGCCATTTTGCTTTAACAAGAGATGTGTGCAGCTAGCTCCATAACTATTATATATTTATTAAAGGGACACTGTAGTATAAAATATGTTTCCCCTTAATGTGTTCTAAATTACTTGTAATGCCTATTGCAGAGTATTAAATATATGAAAATGGTTCATGTTTATTTCTGTATTTGAAATAGCTTTTTTTTCTTATTAAAACCATCACCTTGCACATGCCCATTAAAATGGATTGAGTCTGCAAGCAAAGCAGACCTACTAAGGTAATTTATGTTAGGTATTAAAATGCTAATTATGGTTGGGGGGATGTTGAATAAACACAAACAGCTATTTCACATACAAAATTTCTCTTGTCCCCATACAATCCACTAGAAGCTTAATCAGTGCCTATTTACATAGCTTCTCTATAGAGACATTTTTGTCACTCATATTTTCAGTCAGTGTAGTTGAGGATACACTGGGCAAAAGTAGGCATATCAAAGAACAAAATAAATCACACCCACATGACACACCCAATTCTTTCCAAACTTGCAGCCTCTAGTTGAGGTAGGAAAAAAAATCAGCTAACATTTTCAAAAATCATATTTATCTAGTTTGTGATACATTGAATAGTTTCCTATATTAATTTGCAGGATTATTACCTATTTAGAAATGTTTAATAAAAAGTTTGACAGGATAAAATATGGCAATTTGTATTCAATATATATATATATATATATATATATATATATATATATATATATATATATTCCTAACTCAATTGTAACTTAGAAAAAGAGCACTTTAATACATTCTTGAGTGGGAATCACTTCTATCTTCAAATGAGTTATTTACTGTTACAAATGTAACAACATTTTATAGTTTTAACTCTGCGTTTTCTACAAGATACATATTTCAATTTGCTGGTTGAGTGTGGTATTGGCGCACATCTTGAGTATTTACAAGACAAAAGGTTTTCAAGATCATGAAAACTATCTTCTTTTTACTAAATTTACAAGGACCTCTTTTTTTTTTCGTTACAGGCCATAATGACTACATGTGTCCCGCAACCAATCAATGTACCATTGACAAAAACAGGAGAAAGAGCTGTCAAGCTTGTCGACTCCGCAAATGCTATGAAGTGGGGATGATGAAAGGTGGTAAGTACAAAGTGCTTCACTTTCTGGTAATCAGAGAACCCTACATACTATTTGAAAGCACTCAATAGGCATCATCATGTAAAGGCAAGTCATATACACAGTCAATTAAGCTAAAAGCTTCTCTAACAGTTCACAAACAATAAAAGAGCTGTTGTACATGAATTTCAGAATAAGATATTAAGACTTGCACCCATAGACATACAAGGAAGCACCTTTTTTACGCCATTTTAGGCCATTTCAGCCAGGAAGGAGCATGCTAATTTAAAGGGACAGTCTAGTCCAGAATTGTTGTTGTTTAAAAAGTAAGATAATTCCTTTATTACCCATTCCCCAGTTTTGCATAACCAACACAGTTTTATTAATAATCTTTTTACCTTGTATCTAAGCCTCTGCAGGTACAGACTGCCCCTTTATTTCAGTTCTTTTAACAGACTTGCATTTTAGCCAATCAGTGCCCTCTCATAAGTAAGTCCACGGGCATGAGCACTATGTTATCTATATGGCACACATGAACTAATGACCTCTAGTTGTGCACAACTGTGAAATGCATTGATATAAGAGACGGCCTTCAAGGGCTTAAAATTAGCGTATGAGCCTACCTTGGTTTAGCTTTCAATTAAGAATACGAAGAGAACAAAGCAAATTTGATGATAAAAGTAAATTGGAAAGTTATTTAAAATAATATGCCCTATCTGAATCATCAGCCCCAAAGTAAATATTACTAATGTGTGCTCCAGCACTGCCAGTAGCGCAGAAACCAATTACAAAATAAATGCAATAAAGAAAAGCTATAATGAGCCTCCTAGGGTAGAAAAGGCCACTCTGGGACCCAAAAGGACATCAAAGAAAAACTTGAAATGAAGGTAGCATTTAAAGGGACATGAATCCCCAAATTTTTATTTCATGATTCAGATAGAGAAAACAATTTTAAACAATATACCAATTTACTTCTTTTATCTAATTTGCTTCATTCTTTAAATATCATTTGTTGAAGAAATAACAATGCACATGTGTGAACCAATCAGATGATGCATCTATGTGCAGCCACCAATTAGCAGCTACTGAGCTTATTTATATATGTTTTTAACAAAGGATATCAAGAGAATGAAGCAAATTAGATTATAGAAGTAAATTGGAAAGTTGTTTAAAATTTCATGCGCTTTCTAAATCATGAAAGAAAATAATGTGCGTTTCATGTCCCTTTAAGGCAGGTCTGAGAGTTACTTTTGGACTCTTGGCAGCAGCAACATAAACTAGGAATAGTACCTGCTAATGTTATATGTGATTTATGGTTCTATGAGGTCTATCACTGACTCATTGGACTGCAACACCAATTCTTCAAACAGAGCTATAAAGCTTATCAATAGTGATAAACAAGTAACTAAAAATGCAAGATTTACCTAGAAAACCCTGGATATGTAGTAACCATAACTGAAGTAAAATAAAAACATAGGCTAATTATCAGTAATAGATGTATTTAGCAAACCTCAGACTTGGGAACAGCAGAAAAATCAGTAGCTAAGAGTAAGTGTAGTAATTCCACTGACTAGCTATAAGCAGAGTGTCAGAATATTCTATGCTACCCCATTCCAAAAAGTCCTTTTTTGCCATCAAAAATCATTTAAATTAATGATAGGACCAGTTGGAACCTATAAAGCAGTAAAATACAAGATAAACATAAATCCCCAAGTCTTAGGTAAAATAGCTAGCAAAAATCATAACCATTAAAGAGACATTCCCCAGCTTTGCACAACCAACATTGTTATATTAATATACTTTATATAATTTAAAACTCTGCCTATTTCTAAGATACTACAGTCTCTCATCACATGCTTTTTATTTAGCTTTTCACAACAAGAGACTGCTAATTCACGTGAGCCATATAGATACCATTGTGCTCTCTCCCATGGAGTTGTGCAGGACACTGCACTAATTGACTAAAATGCAAGTCAATGGATAATAAATAGAAAGTCAAGTGATAAGTGGGCTGTCAGAAGATGCTTAGATACAAGGTAATCACAGAGGTAAAAAGTATAGTAATATAACGTGTTGGTTATGCAAATCTAGGGATTAGGTAATAAAGGGATTATCTATCTTTTTAATCATGAAAAATGTTGGAGCAGAATGTCCCTTTAATTCAAGAGCTAAATGGGGTCTGGATTATAATGCAGATTGTGTCGTGAGTGACAATAATATCTCCAGCTTCTCAGGTTGAAACAGGTGTCCTTTGATGTAAAAAATGTAACCTATTCTGGTTTGCTTGGAATAACAAGTGTGGTACAAATATAAATCTGAATACATTCAAATATTGTTTCTCATAGACTTTATTGTCTACTGGAATCAGTATTCAAATATAATACTTAAATTCTGCATTCTATGTTTGAAAGGTAATATTAAGCTTATAGAAACATTCAACTGTCAGAAGAATGTAAAGTGGAATATAATATTTATTCCACTATTCAAATGTCAGAATTCTTCCATTTCCCATCCCTTCACAAAGGTTTCATTTTAGAGTTTCTTTTAAGTGTTCCCTTTTAATGAGAAAATGAAACCTAACATTTTGAACATACAATTTTACACAACGTTTTAATTTTACTTCTTTTATCTAATTTGTTTCATTCTCTTGTTATCCTTTGTTTGAAAGCTATTTAAGCCCAAGAGCAGCAGTGCATTACTGGAAGCTAACTGGTGATTGGTGGCTGCACATATATGTCTATTTTTGTTGGCTCACCAGATATATTCAACTAGTTCCCCATAGCGCATTGCTGCTCCCTCAATAAAGGATACCAAGAGAATTAAGTTAATTGGAAAGTTGTTTAAAATTGCATCCTCTTTCTGAAACATAAAATAAAAATGATGGGCATTATGTCCCTTTAGTTAAAGGGACAGTAAGCTGCAATATGAAAATGCAAAGGGGTTAAACACATTTTAAAGACAGCTCTACATCTGTGGTTGACAGCTCACAACAGATCACCTTCGACTGGCACCACAGTCATGGTCAGCCCCAGACCTCTAGTGCATTAATGGTCCACAATGGAATTTAAACTTTGCATGGGTTAAATTGATATAATAATACACTTAAAGGGATGTGAACCCGTAATTTCTTTCTTTCATGATCCAGATATAACATACCATTTTCCAATTTACTTATATTATCAAATTCATTTCATTCTCTTTGCATCCTTTGTTGAAGGATCATCAATGCATTGCTGATCCTGAACCTACAGGTATCTTTTCAAAAAAGAATACCAAGTGATCAAAGCAAATTATATTGTAAAGCATTTTGCAATATACTTCCATTACCAAAAATGCTTCTAATAAAAGTCATTACTGTTTTTCTGCAGCATACGCACATATGCTGTGAGGGCCCGTGAACCAGTATTCAAACACCCCACTTTCTCAGAGAGTCAGCAGTAGCTTGTATGACACAAATTATGTCTTCAAAAGCAATACACACCACCATCAGCTCTTTAAGCATGCATGGTATTTAAATGCTGAAGCACGCGCCCTCACAGCATATGTGCGTATGCCACAGGAAAACAGTCATAACTTTTATTAGAATTATTTTTGCTAATAGAAGTATATAGCAAAAATGCTTATATTTCCCTTTAAGGACCGTAAGCTTTCATGGGGGTGAGTCTATTATTTAGGGTTACCCTGATTTCCAGGGTCTCACAAAGCTTAAAGGGACACTGTAACCAAAATGTTTCTTTCGTGATTCAGATTGAGCATGAAATTTTAAGCAACTTTCTAATTTACTCCTATTATCAAATTTTCTTCATTCTCTTGGTATCTTTATTTGAAATGCAAGAAAGTAAGTTTAGATGCCGGCCCATTTTTGGTGAACAACCTGAGTTGTCCTTGCTGATTGGTGGATAAATTCATCCACCAATAAAAAATTGCTGTCCAGAGTACTGAAACCAAAAAAAAAGCTTAGATGCCTTCTTTTTAAAATAATGACAGCAAGAGAACGAAGAAAATTTGAAAATAGGAGTAAATTAGAAAGTTGCTTAAAATTGCATGCTCTTTCTAAATTACAAAAGAAAAAAATTGGGTTCAGTGTCCCTTTAAGGAGACCATTTTTTAAATGAAAGGTTACATGATCGCTAACACAGCACAAGTTAAATTAATAGCACTGCTATTCTTGCACTTCAATTACAAGTTGAAATAAAAAAGTGTGAGCAAAAGAGTCTTTTGCTCACACTTTTTTATTTCAACTTGTAATTGAAGTGCAAGAATAGCAGTGCTATTAATTTAACTTGTGCTGTGTTAGCGATCATGTAACCTTTCATTTAAAAAATGGTCTCCTTAAAGGGACACTGAACCCAATTTTTTTCTTTTGTAATTTAGAAAGAGCATGCAATTTTAAGCAACTTTCTAATTTACTCCTATTTTCAAATTTTCTTCGTTCTCTTGCTGTCATTATTTTAAAAAGAAGGCATCTAAGCTTTTTTTTTGGGGCGCGCTATCAAAGCCTCTTCTGGCTTTCGCTACCGTGCTAACCTGAAGGTGAGTTAGACCAATTGCGCTAAAGCCGAAGGTGCGCTAAAAAATACTTCAAAATACCTTAATTCTTCAGACAGACAGACAGACAGACAGACAGACAGACAGACAGATAGATAGATAGATAGATAGATAGATAGATAGATAGATAGATTTTCTGGTATAAAATATATGTACATTTAAAGACTTGTTCATAAATAATGACATAAAACAAATGTAAAATCCATTATTTTATTTTTAACCTACAGTAATATATTTTATACAAAGTTCATATTACTAGAGTTTTATTAACAGATAAAATCTGTTCACAAAAAAAATGTAATGAATGATCCATTTTTACAAAGTTAATTAAAAATATAACTTTTTTTCTATTGCTACACATTTTGGAACCATATTTATGCCTGTGTATAGAAAAATAATTTATTGCATTTATTATTTATGAAAGCAGCTGTGTAGCTTTAGTTTTAATATGTTCAAATTAAGCTTTCCAATGACTCATTTTGCTTTGTTGTTTATTGTTGACTACAATTAGAATTAGAAAAAATAGGACATTGTAAATTATATATTTTCAACCACTAATTTCTACCATTAGATTATAACTGTGTAGCCTGTGTAGACTAGTAGTGATTTTTTTTGTGTTCTTGTATACCATTTCTAAGAAAACAAACTTACCCCCAACTATTTATAAAAATAGACTGGCTTACATTTTTTATTAGACAAAGTACTAAAATAATAGACGTATATGAACTGAATATAACTGACAACATTTTTAGTAAAAGTTTAAATATCTATATAGTACACTCCTTCTAATAGGATGATTAAAGGGACATAAAACTCCCACATTTTTCATTCTTTCATGGTTTAGAAAGAGTATGCAATTTAAAATAACTTTCCACTATACTTCTATTAACTAATTTGCTTTATTCTCTTGATATCCTTTGTTTAAAACCATATCTAAATAGGATCAATCGTTTCTGATTGGAGGCTGCACATAGATGCCTCATGTGATTGGCTCACCCATGTGCATTGCTATTTCTTCAACAAAGGCTATCAAAAGCAGTGATTTTCGACCTTTTGTTTGCTGTGGCACACTTTTTTACATTAAAATCCACCATCCCAAAATTTTACAAAATCACACATTGTAGCCTAATACAGTATGTATATATATATATACACACACACAAACACACACTGTACTGTGCTGTCATGCCATGCCTCCTACAAACTATACATGACATATTGACATTCATTCACAAACAATCATAATGATTGTCTGTGAATGAAAGTCAATATGTCATGGTTGTAAATAATTCCTGATGAGCCTGTCACATACCTCCCAATATTTCAAAATTTGAAAGAGGGACACCCCCGCTGGCTGGAACTGTTCTGGAAGAGGAGCAAAGCTGCGCCAGCATGCATGGGGGATTGAAGTGTCGCGTGGTGCTGCGTGTAGAGCCGGCACTAAACACATGTTGTGGTGGGTGGGGTTCCTTCCAAGTGTGAACACGGGTCGGGGAAGCGAGCTGCCGCTGCTCTGTCACTGCGCTATCACCCTCAGTCATCATCTCACTCAAAATAAAAAAACGGCCCAGAATAAAAAAACAAGCAAAATTTAAAAAATATGTCCCCCTGTTGTCAATCTGCCGCGGCACACCTGAGGATCTCTCACGGCACACTGGTGTGCCACGGCACACTGGTTGAAAAACACTGATCTAAAGAATGAAGCAAATTAGATAACAGAAGTCAAATGGAATATTGTTTAAAATTGTATTCTCTATCAGAAAACAAAAGTAGGACATAAACAGCTAAGATATTGACATTCTATTGCAAAAAATAGATGATCTAATTCATTATATTATATAAATTTTGCTGCAGTGAGCCTGCATATTTTTACAATATATCTTGCATATAACTATGCGGTTGATTTCAAGCTTTTCAATTTCTATTTCCACTTTGGAAAAATTAGAGTGACATTTTTTTTAGGAACCCAAAATTGTTCTTCCATGATTCACATAAAACATACAATTTTGAACAACTTTCCAATTAACTTCTATTATCAAATTTGCTTAATTCTCTTGGCATCCTTTGTTAAAGGAGCAGCAACATACTACTGGGAGCTAGCTGAACAAATTTGGTGAGGGAATGACAACAGCCAGATATGTGCAGCCACCAACCGGAAGCTAGCTCCAAGTAGTGTGTGTGTGCAGCTGGTATATACATTGATGTGTGTAGAATGTCTGTAATACTAATGCAGGGGAGCCTTTAATTAGTGCAGGTTACCAGTCTATCTATCTGTCAACCTAAAGAAAGAAAGAAACAGAGGTGCCAACAATGGCCTACTACCACCGAAACAAATTATGTTGCTGAAACAAGTTGGAAATATACTGACAAATGTGATGCACCCAATGGTGCAAGCGAGGCAGGCTGGAACTTTGCAGTAGTCCAGCTCACTGTTACCAACCAACGGTCTTATCAGGTCTGTAGATCTGAGCAAACGGTCCCATTATCTGTGTATGGATAAAGAGCAAAAAACCATAGCCCAATACCTCTGTCTATAGGGTATGTGGCTATGGTTTTTTTGCTCTTTATCCATACACAGATAATGGGACCGTTTGCTCAGATCTACTGACCTGATAAGACCGTTGGTTGGTAACAGTGAGCTGGACTGCAAAGTTCCAGCCTGCCTCGCTTGCACCATTGGGTGCATAACATTTGTCAGTATATTTCCAACTTGTTTCAACAACATCATTTGTTTCGGTGGTACTAGGCCATTGTTGGCGCCTCTGTTTCTTTCTTTCTTTCTTCAGATTACCAAGTACCAGGATTTAACCATCCTTTGACAGAGAGCTGTCTTCTCCAGGATTATATGGACTTTATGTTCAGTTTGTATATGCTGTATATTCATTTTGTATATGCTGTGTGGTATAGATTTTTGGAGTATGTGGGAAGCGCCCCCTATGGGATTTTGTGAGCTTTGACACATTATTCTAATTTTTCTCTGTCAATCTATCCTCAAAATCATTATACAGAACAACACTCATATTGTTACATTTAAGGGGGGCTTAAAAATATTAGCAACAGGGCCCTTTGTTAAGTAGGTCTGCTACAGTTGACAATATTTCCAAACTTTCCTGTACACAACGTCTATTAAAGGGACATAAAACTAAACATTTTTCTTTTATTATATAGGTAGAAAATACAAATTTTACTTCTGTTGTCAAATTTGCGTAATTCGCTTGGTATCATTTATTGAATGAGCAGCAATGCACTACTGGTTTCAAACTGTGTGAGCCAATAACAATCTGTATATATATATATATATATATATATATATATATATATATATGCAGCCACCAATCAGCAGCTAGAACGTAGGTCCTTTGCTGCTCCTGGGCTTACCTAGATAAACCTTTCAGCAATGGATAACAAATTAAATTTAATAAAGCAAATTAAAGAATGGAAGTAAATTGGAAAGTTGTTTAAAATTGTATGCTCTATCCAAATCATGAATGTCTATTTATGACGTTACTGACCCTTTAAGTACATATATGTATGTAAATGTCTGTCCTGCCCCATACCAATGGACTATACAGTCGTGCTGAATATATATATATATATATATATATATATATATATATATATATATATATATATATATATATATATATATATATATATATATATATAAATACATATTTATATATATATATACATATATACTGTATATATTTGTAAATATATATATAAATTATTTTTCAATTGTGTAATTACTGCTGCAGTATCTCACATTGTATTGTACATGTTTACCTGGATATTGATTCAAATGTGTATAACAGATAAATAATTATGGTGTTGACTGGCAGAAGAGGGGACAGTCATTGATTAATATGAGAAAAGATTCTGTATCTAACCACATGATCATTTTGCACAGAAAAAGAGTCATATTTCCTGTAAACTAGAGAATTAAATGGTATAATATAAATAGATTGTTGTGTCTAACATAAAATTCTCTATCGTTATGTCTATGCAATGAAATTAAATTGGTTAAATAAGCCTTCTATCCAGAAGATCATTATGATCATATTGCATTTAACCGCTACATGGAATAATGCTGAATGTGTTGAGTCATTTTCACACAGGTTTTTTTCCAATTATTAAATTAAATTAGATTATCACAAATTGTCAAAATACTTTGACCCTTTTAATGGGACTCTTCACAAACATTATTTTAATCAACTTTACAACACATATGGGGTCACACAATGTGAAAATATAATTAACTTGTTAAAATATTATTTTTACTATTATAAAGAAATGCATATCATGGGCTCCATTTATTAAAGGCCGGATGGACAAGTTTCCTGTCCGGGAATCTGTCCTCCTGGCATTGTGGTGACAAGTTAACATTGCATAAGTTATTGCTTGTGTAGCTGAACCTCCTGCTCTCAAGCAACAAATTTCACAAGAAAAGAGCTTGTCAATCATTCTGATTGGCTGGAATCAGGATGATTTAACACCACCACACTTGAGGTTGCAAAGAAGCCAAAACTACTTAAAGGGACAGTCAACACCCAGGAAAACTTTATCCCATATTTTAGAACCACAAAAAAAGATGTGCCTGCACCGCATCCCATCTTCAATACCACTAACGTTATAAGTCTAATCATCGAAAGCCCATACAGTTTTCAGAGGTTTATATGGCCGCCTAACTCCTCCCCCTCCTCCTCCGTCCCCTTCTTTTTTTAATTCAATCCTCATTCACAGGGACGCTTTTCTATTTCTAATGCGCATGCGCATTATAATTTTAATCTGCTCGCTATTAGAAATGGAAAGTGTCTCCGTGAACACGGGTAAAGAATATAGCCTAGGATTTGATTCTGATTGGTTGAAGACTTTAAGAAGAAGCCTCCTACGTAACGGTGGGGGGAGTTTGGCGGCCATATCTACCGCTGAAAACTATATGTTCATTCGAAGATTAGACACATAATGTTAGTGGAATTGAAGCTGGGATGCGGTGCAGGCTCATTTTTTTTGTGGATCTAAGGTATGGGATAAAGTTTTCCTGGGTGTTGATTGTCCCTTTAAGTAGCATTTCGGCCCAGTCGCAGAAGCCTGAAATGGTTAGGCCCTGAAGCTGTATCCACAACTTAAATGGGGCCCCATGTGTGAGTTTTTTGTGAGGGAAACTGGGTCTGCAAGAGAGATGGAATCAACCTTTAAGAAAAGTGGACCTGATACTGAGGGAGAAAGATTATGAGAGAGCCTGAGCATTAGCAAGAGAGAGAAACAATGGGCTCTATTTTGCTCTTAAACCTGTATGGACAAAGTAAAACCTAGGCCTGAGAGAGGCCTGAGAAAGGTGTTCAGTGGGGTTGAGGTCAGGGCTCTTTGCATGTTACTTGAGTTCCTCCACACCAAACTTGTCAGGCTATGTCTTCATGGATCTCGCTTTGTGCACAGGGGCACAGTCATGATGTAACAGAAAAGAACCTTCACCAAACTGTTGCCACAAAGTTTGAAGCACCCAATTGTCTAAAATGTCTTTGGATCCTGTAGCATTAGGATCATAAAATTAATTTGTATAATGTAGTATTAAGATCATCCTTCACCCTAGCCCAAACCCTGAAAAACAATCCCAAACTTTTATCCTTCATCCACCAAACTTTACAGTAGGTACTATTCATTCTTGTAGGTAGAGTTCTCCAACCCACACACAGATTCTTCAATCTGACTGCCAGATAGAAAAGTGTGATTTATCACTCCAGAGAACACTGCTCCAGAGTTGAGTGCTTTACACCACTCTACCTGATGCTTGGCATTGTGCATGTTGATGTGAAGCTTGTGTAGAGCTGCTAGGACGTGGAAATCTATTTTGTGAAGCTTCTGATGCACAGTTTTTGTGCTGAAGTTGCTTCCAGAGGCAGTTTAAAACTCCATAGAGAGTAATCCAACAGATGATTAGGGATGGGCGAATGTGTTTATATTCAAATTTTAGAACAAATGTTGTTGTAGAAATTCGATTTGCATAATTGAATGTTGATAAGAACGAATATTCTTAAAAATTCTATTATCGAATGCTATTTACAGTTTTCAAATGTTACTTTCAAATTCAAATGTCACATTCAAATTTGAATATTACATTTATAAAACACAGTTGTAGACTAGAAATACTATTTCGAATTCAAAAGCTACATTTGAATTTGAATGTGAGATTCAAATTTGAATATTACATTTATAAAAACAGTATTAGACTAGAAATACTATTTTGAATTTGAATGTTACATTCGAATTCGAATGTGAGATTCAAATTCGAATATTACATTTATTAAACACAGTTATAGACTAGAAATACTTTTTCGAATGTTACATTCGAATTCGATTGTTACATTCGAATATTACATTTCGAAATTGAATGTGATATAAAATACATAGCTAAACATTATATTATTCAAACAAATATTTTCAAATTTTATTGAAAAATTTGAAAGCGAAAATTTGAAAATAGAATGTTAGAATGTCATATAAAGATTCAAAATTTATTTTGAATGAACGATTGTATCAAAATTCGTTTTAAATTTAGAATTTTTAGAAACATTTGCTCATCCCTACAGATGATGTGTTACATGTGTCAGCACCTCTCTGTGAGTTTACTTCTAATCATCCAAAGTAATGCATGATCCTTCATTACAATTTTTCTACTATACCAAGTAAGGATTTCAGAGCACCTGATTTCCCTTATTTTAATTGCCTGTCTTCTATGATTTGTTTTACATTAAAGATGCTGGTCAGGTAATTCAACAGGAACAATTTGTATGGAAAAGATTAAACACTGCTGGTAGTGGGTGTTTGTTTTAGTATACATCATCACCGACCTGCGTAAATTAAGCATTTGCAAAGTTAACAATGTGTTTAATTATATATTTTAATTGTCTTAAAGATCAGTTTGTTTGAGTGAAACCTTTTGTTCTCTGATGTAATAAATGAATAAATTAATAAATAAATTAGTTTTCATTATAACTCATGTATTACATATCTATGATATATTATGGCTAACTCATACTATTGTTTACTGTATTAACATTATTTAGATATTTATGAACGTAGTATGAGAACAATGAACCTAGGGGGAGGATCATATTCTTTTATAAATACATGGCTCCAGGACCAAACAGACTCCTCCTACATTATACCTGCCCAATCATCTCTTTTGAATTGCACAAACTCACATATTTTTTTTGCTACAAAATTATTTCTACTTTTTATCTGTGAAAGGAACAGATAGCCAGGAGGCCATATTTTGTTGTTCATTAATTTTTATTTTACTTTTTATTTTACTTACTGAAAAGCATTAATGTAGCTTATGTTCCTCCATATTAAATTCTGCAGGAAGTTTACTGATGGTAATTTTACACATAATTTGGGAGTATTTCCTCTCATTCACGGGACATGACATCTATAGGAGTACCACCTTTTTTGGATTATTTAGCTATCAGACCCATTATTTTCTTCATAGCTGCTTTATAATAATAAAGAGAACAATTATTAGAAAAAAAACGGCTTTGAAAAGTGTCTTTACATTGCAGTCTATGGAAACTGTGTGGTCCGTGTACAGATATATGTATATGCTTATATACATATATATTTATGTGTTAATATGTGTATATACAAATATAAAAACCTAAAAATATATACATTCATATACATATATAGTTTAATTTACTGCCCATCACTGCGTGACTTATCCCCTTAGCTGTGCTAGTTCTCCCGTGTTTCCCGGCATGAGAACAAGGCTCCCACTGTTGCCTATGGAAGCACACTCTCGTGAGCACAAAGCTTCTGTGCGATGCGAATGCGAGGTCACATTTACATTGCACCTCAGCAGTATTTTGCGCTCCACTTATAATCTGGCCCAATATGTGATAATATCTTCAAGATAGAAAAAGTGCCTGTAACGCTCGTGGGATACTCCTCTATCAGACCAAACTCGCTGAGTAGTCTTGTTATCCCGGCGTTGAGCCGGAATGATAGGGAATATTCCAGAGCAGAGAAAGTTAGTGAGATGAGGAAGGCGGCACTCACCACAGGCAGGACAGTCCCCAGCGGCAACAGCAGAGCAGTCCAAGGATGAACCACTAGAATGGTCAGGCAGGCAGGGTCTGGCAACAGCAAAGCAGTCCGAGGATAAACCACTAGAATGGTCAGGCAGGCAGGGTTTGGTAACAGTAAAGTAGCCCAAGGGCATACCACTAGAATGGTCAGACAGGCAGGTTTTGGCAACAGTAGAGCAGTCCAGCAGTTTAAGGGTTAAGGCAGGTAGAGTAGTCAGACAGGCAGGTTCATCAACAGTGATCAATCCAGCAGTGTAAGGGTTAAGACAGGTAGAGTAGTCAGACAGGCAGGATCAGCAACAGTAATTAATCCAGCAGTTTAAGGGTTAAGGCAGGTAGAGTAGTCAGGAAGGCAGGTTCAGTAACGATATTAGGCACAAGAAAGAACGATCTGTCACACCCAGGAGCACACAAAGTAACACCTATACTTGGGCAGTGACAGATCGTTCTAAAAACATTTAAATAGGCGCAGACTCACGCCACTGAGCTCCGACCGGCATCCGGAGCGTGCAGTGATGACGTCAGCACCGCACGCATCAGGAGCCGACACTGCCCCTGACAACGAGCAGGGAATGAGACGCCGCGCCCCTAACAACGGCTAGAGCGGAGCGGCGTGACAGTGCCCAAACTAATCTGACAGAAACATCTGGGAGAGCATGACAATGTAAATAGCGTAATAGAATTAAACATTACAGCCATGAATATACAGCATCTTACTATATAATTAAAAACAAATCTATATTTCAGGATGAATAACCTTTAGATTATAATGTATCTTAAATAGAAACTATATTTAAATAGATTTTTCCTCAAAAAGCATTTCTTAAAAAGAAATCCTATGTAAATAAAAATATCTGATTTAAATAGAAAAAAAATCTGATTTTAATAAAAAAATACACACACCATATATATATATATATATATATATATATACAGTATATATATATATATATATATATATATATATATATATATATATATATATATATATATACAGTATATATACACATATACTAAACTCACTGGCTAGAGAGAATACTGTAATGTATGTGTCTCATCTTCACAGCTAGAATCCTGTATAGCGAGATAAACAGCTCTTAAGATAAAATGTACCTTTCTAATTTTTTTTTGAGGAACGTCTCAGGACTGACAAGACTTCTTAGATAATTTTGTCAGAGCGGAGAGCTTTAGAACATCGGGTCCATACAGAGAAAGGGCCCAATTATCTAAATCTCTCTGCTTAAATTAGATGATCGAAAATGATCCTCCGGAACTGTGAGATCCCTTGCAAAATTCTACAAAGGCAAATTTTGCTATATTTCTCTAAGAGACATTCCCTGGATTTCCCCGATGTGAAGAAGAGAAAAGCCCAGTGCAATATATCACTGCATGAGAGTTTTCTTACATTTACACTTTATGTTTTGTATTTTATATTACTTTAAACTTTTATACTCAGTTTTATTACATTTAAGCTTTGCACTTTCTATTTTATATTTTAATGCATTTATGCATTTAAATTCTGTGTACAGCAGTGTATTTAGAATTGTGATTTTACAAATTCTGATTATGCTTTCAAAGTTTCTGTGTAACAAACTAAGATCATACTTTGTATATGTTTGTGCATCTTTTCTAAATTACATTGCACTTTATAATTGTTCTATTTGAAATAATCCTGACAGTAACTGAAAGTTGGAGCAATAGAAGAGCTCACTGGGCTTAACAGGAGAGTTCTCAGGGTGTGTCTGAACCTCTCTCACAAATTTTATAATATTATCTAAGCATTTTACACCTGCAGGTCTCACTGAGTTATCTAGCCAGCTTTATGCAGGTGAAGTTTGCTCAAAATTCACAAAACACTTTTTTAACTGTTAGAAAAGTAATGTGTACTAGACTAGAAGCAATTGTAGTGAAAACATTTCAGTTTAATTTGTAATTGTTGTAAACTGAGATTTTACAATAGTTCAGTGTGCATCCCTTTTAACTTCACCTGTGAGATTCTCTATCCCAGAAACCTTCATTACGTTTTTTAAGGAAATCAGCACTCACCTATCTGGGATTTCCAGGGTCTGCTCTTTTTCTTATAGAATTCAGTGAATTCAGCCCCTGTGAAGTCTGCACTATAATTTCTCTCCAAGATGGAGAATTTCTGATCATTCATCAGGCCCAAAGACAAAAAGAAGAAACAGCCTGTTGATCTTAAGCTCCCCTCCTTGGCAAGATGATCTAAGAAGTCTTGTCAGTACTGTCTGGTCCCTCAAAACTTTTTATAAAGGAAAACTTTAGCTATGTCGGTTTTTAGATGTAAAGTTGAAACTCCTACATTACAATATAATGCTCAAAAAAGCCACCAAAGATTTTGCATGATTTCTCTCCATGCCGGTGAGTTTTTAATCATCAGGCGCAAAGAGAGAAAGAGAATAATTCTTCAGGTCATTTTGTATCTATGAGGATACCAATCCATTGAATCTAATTAGAATGTATTTTTTTCAATAGTATACATTACTAACAAATACTTGACGATTTTTTTGCCATATCAAGACAAGAGCAAACTGCTATAATTCTCTATACTGCATACCTTAAAATAAAACCTACTATATGTTTATTTTATAAGTGAATTATGTATTTATTTTAATATTAACTAGGTTTAATTTATCAGAACCCACAAATCACAATATTTTCTATGTTTCTTCTTTAACAACATTACACTCACCCAAATAAAATGGACATGGGAAAGCAAACAGGCTAAGATCAGTGTTTCTTTTTGCTAGAAGTAATTTCTGTTTCATCTCCATGTTAATGCCAAATATTCACATTTTTAAAGGTTGAAGTTTAAATCGATCGAAGCCACCATGGAGGTAAAACATCCTGCTGAATAGGAGCATGACGCATTCCTGACATATACTAATAAAAGATACGCACTAACATTCTTTTTTGGAATTTATGCTTTGATTTTTTTAATGCTTTGGGGAATACACAGGAAGTTTTTAATATATTGACTATGCTGGGAAACTGTAAATATATCTTGTATTATGTTAAAATAGTCAAAAACCTATCTGAAAGATTTTTGCTGAAATATGTTGTCTCCTGCTTTCACCAGTTATGTTCAAGAAAAATTCCCACAATGCCGGATAGCTTCCTTGCTTGAAAAAATGCACAAATGGAAGCCAGTGGCTCATCCCCTTGGCTGAAGGCAGAAGACATATTGCCAACAAAGTGTCATGCACAAGAGCCAGCTAAAATATTGTTAACATCTAAGCTAAGAGATGAACAACTTCTCATTTATCAAGTAATAAAGCATGATACATCTCACGTAATGCCACATCACCTCTTAACTCAGGGAGTAAGCAAGTGGCAGTGGTTCAAAATGCCAAACTCTGGCAGGGAGTTAACAGCTGGCACAAATGCGCCCTTATCTAAATTTGCCTAAACTACTTTGTGTGTTGGTGCTTACCTTTGAAGTAAAGAGCTTAGAGTGTTTCAGATGAATGTGCCTGATATATTAGATACACAT
This sequence comes from Bombina bombina, assembly GCF_027579735.1. Lineage (NCBI taxonomy): Eukaryota > Metazoa > Chordata > Amphibia > Anura > Bombinatoridae > Bombina > Bombina bombina. The sequence continues at coordinate 890,304,544 of NC_069502.1, forward strand.
GGAAGCCAATATAGGGAAACATCCTTTTTTCCAACAGATATCATGTATACTTCACAACTGCTTAGATATTTGTTATAAGATTAGTAACTAGGATGCATTGCCATGTATAGTAAACTTATGATTGGCCATTAGAAACAAAAAAGAAAACATAATTTTTGATGTTGGAAATCTGTGCGTGTGAACCAAAGTTTAATGTCTAACCATTACTAATAAAATTAACGTTGTGTATTTCAAAAGTTGGATGGAATTGTTGGTACCCTTACATGACTTCTAGAATAAGGGTATAAAATTCCAGTCCTCAAAGTCTGTAAACATACCAGACATTGAATTGTTGAGCATTGCCTCCTCATCCAGAGTTGTATCTAAATGTTGGTCTGTCTGAGCTCTTTAAGGGCTTGAGTTGAGTACATATCCTCTGGAAATATTAATGGTCCTATAATTATTTTATATTTTCACTTGAAGAAATCTGTGAAATATAACTTTTTTGAATTATTTTGTATAAATCACACAAATAGACTATAATACCACTACATTAACTCCTGCTTGGCAACCATTAATTTCTGGACCTGTTAGTCTGATTTATTCTTTTTATATATGGTTTATATGAAATTTCACAGGATAACTTAACAAACTCAAAGTGTGTGCAACCTTTGTTTTATTAATACTTGTGGATCAACACTGGAGAGCTTACATTGGATTATTTATGAGTGACCCCCCCCCCCACTGTGTTATAAATCCTTTAGATTGGTTATTTGAATTGAAGTCTATTTATTTTTTTGCATGATTTTGTTTGTTTTATATCGTTCAAAAGTCTAGCCCTACTGAAACTTAATTTTATTGTTGCATTTTATATCTTGACTTTTTATACATATTTTTTTTAAAATATGTTTTTAAACATGTTACGTTCACACACACACACACACACACACACAGAAACACACACAACACAGAAGCACACACACAACACAGAAACACACACAACACAGATACAGAAAAACACAACACAGATACAGAAACACACACACACAACACAGAAAAACACATAAACACACACACACACGACACAGAAACACACACGGCACAGATACAGAAACACACACACACACCATCTGTTCCTAGACAGATGCATCACTTTCTTTTCACTAATAAGTAAACTGTTCCTAGACAGATAATGAACATAAATAAAAATAATAATACAATCCTAGTGCTATATATCAAACAACAACAAGAGATAGAAAAAAAATATGTACTGTAACACTACGCATCCAATGATCAAATACAAACAATATTCCTGTTTAAATGTTGCTAGTAGCACATATAGAGAAGTTTTCTTCATAAAGATGTAGAGGAACCTGAAAGGAAAGTGAGAAAAAGTTCACAAAAAGGTCAAAACACAATCACTCTCAGTACACACAATCACTCTCAGTATTTCAAAAACCTTAAAGCGCTATAGATCCAATGCTTTGTGCTTAACATTTACAAGCTAGGCATGTTCAGTCTGTTTTGAAAAACCTCAGAATCCACCACTCCTTGTGATGTGATGATGCTTGACTTCTGAAAGCTCCGACGTACATTTCACTTTAGCCATCCCCCGTAATCCTCTTCTCACATTGATCCTTCTGTAATGAATGCCTCTGCCAGACTCATCTTCCTTACACGTCGCTCTTCATCTGATGCGCCTCTCTGCCAATCCCTTCACTGGCTTCCTCTTGCCTCTAGGATCAAACACAAAACTCTCACTCTGACATACAAAGCCCTCAACTGCACTGCTCCCCCCTACATCTCAGACCTTGTCTCCAGATACTCTCCCTCCCGTCCCCTTCGCTCTGCTCATGACCTCCTACTCTCCTCCTCTCTTGTCACCTCATCACACTCCCGTTTACAGGACTTCTCCCGACTGGCTCCCATCTTGTGGAACTCTCTGCCTCGCTCCACAAGACTCTCTTCTAGTTTTAAAAGTTTCAAGCGCTCCCTAAAGACTCTACTGTTCAGGGACGCATACAACCTACGCTAACCTTTCCTAATACCAGTTCCTCTCCTCCACTGCAATCCCCTGAACCCTCTTAGCATGTAAGCCTAAAAGTCAAGCTGTTTGTAGATCACCCTCTTAAGAGCTGACTACAACAGTGCAACTCTTGGCAGGGCCCTCTACCCTATAATTGTTTTGTTGTACTCCCCCTTTGTTTATAGCGCTGCGGAATCTGTTGGCGCTCTACAAATAACCGATAATAATAGTAATAATAATAAGTGCACACCTGTAACTAATATTCTGTGTGAGTATTGAGTGAACATACCTATTTTAACCCTTTATAGTACAAACATATCAGAATTTATTTAAAATATTTACATAACTATTGGGGTTTTTTTGTATGCCCATATACTTCAAAGAGTAACAATAAAAACTATTTTTTAAAACTATTATCCAATTTTATTTATTCCAAATACATTGTTTATTTTTTTCTTAAAAAATAATAATGAATTACTGTACTATTCCACCTGGGAATAAAATTTAAGTAATTTAGCCGTAAGCCTTCTGCTTCATCTTTGAGCCTTTCAGGCTCTTTTTTTTTTTTTTTTTTTTTTTTTTGTGTTTTTAATTAAATATAATTTTTTATTTTTAAATAGTTTTTTATTGAAGTCGTAAACAAATATAACAATAATGAAACGTCCAACAATAATAACAAAGGAGAATTGTACAATACTAATACCATGATCTTGCCAGATAAACAATACTAGATATGCCCACATTGTATAGATTCAAGAATATAAAAGAGTAATACTCTATGGTGAGTGGTAAAAGAATGTAGTAGCTATAGCTAGTTAGTGTTATGAAGGAGCATGGAGGTTTACTAGGCAATAACTCTAAGCAGACGGGGCATATAAATCCCGTTTATTAAAGGTATTAGTAAAAATTTTGGACTATCCAAATTGAGACCTCAGTTTTTTTTGTTTTTTTTTTATATGGTATGTAGACTAGAAGTGACCCAACCTTGTGATGGACAAATACACCATAAGTTATTAATTTAGAAAATATAAACAAGGAAGGGTTGGTTTTATGGGGGTAGAGGGAGGGGGGAAATAGAGTATATTCTCCACATTATCCTGAAAAGCGTTTGTAGCATAATATAAACTAGTAAAGTTAAGATAAACATGGATTGGCTTGTGTTTGGCCACTTATGGGCCAATTTAGCGGGGAGGGGGAGAAGGGGCGCAGCGGGCAAGAGCCGCTCAAAGTGGAGTGGGGAGGGGAATGGGGGGGGGCGGAGCCAAATAGGGCATGAGAGCAGGTATGGAAAGCCTTATTGGATGGATATAAAGGTGGACTTCACAGGGAGGGCTTGTTATTTACATGACTACTGGGATGGGCATAGCTCCATCAAAGCGGAATAATTATCTAAATAAAGAATTATGCCCATATCAAGAGAAAGTCATGACAAACATACAATGAGCTTAGTTACATTGAGAAAATACGTTGAAAATGCTAGTTGGAAGGACTGGGTTCCAGGTCATTACAGGTTTAAGCTAAACAGTATGGGGGGGGGTATTATGAAGCTAATATAGACCAAATAATATGAGCCCCGGTCTAAGCCTGGGTGTGGTAATAGGGATTGGAGTGGGAGGGCAGAGCCAACAAAAACAGAATAACTATCTCTTAACATGAACACAATCTTGTTTGATAAAACCTCTGCGCTCAAATAAAGGGAGCATAGAAACTTAGTCGCACATTCTAAGATGAAAAGCAATATTAGATTATTTTTAAATCAGCATAAAAAGTCTAGTGACTTTTAGCTAAGTTAGCTATGTAGCTTGTTATACTGGAGAAAGTGGTATTTGTCACAAACATTAAATGGTAGAGACAAAATGTTTAGTAATTAACATAGTCGATAAGCTACTGTACAAATAGGCGCAACCAAGATATGAAAACATAAAGGGTCACTCATTTTACTAGCTTATGGGATTAATGTTAAGACCACTATGGGTAAGAAATGTAATCAGTATCTCCCCTCGGGGACGATTGTCTCCACTGGACACAGACGGAAAAGGGATAGTGGGTATGACCCACCCTGAGACACAGAGTGGGAAAGGGTGAGGGGGGATACCTTCTCTGTCTTTACAATTTTTGTGGGGTGTTTAGTCATATAGAGCATGAAAATAGGGTCAGATCCAATAAAATAAAGGCATATTCAAAAATCTCTGAGAGAATATAGTGAAGATTTACCAGAAGTGCTAGCCTAACACACGCTTAAGTGTTGGGGATCAATCATATACCAGATGTGCAGAATTGGATCTAGTGAGTGTGGATCTATAAAAGAAACACTATGGGCAGATTTTGTGACAAGAACGTAACAGATGTTGTAGTCAACATATCTTATAGGACTACTGTTTACACAATGCTGGATAGCCCTCAATTATATATGGGGGTGATTTGAGATGGGGTCCATAAGGTAGGGCCTTTGGCCTCTAATAATATTCTATTATAACTATGAATCAGATATATGCATCAGTTATAAGATATAAGCAAGTGTATGCAACAACTCCAGCATTAATAATGGTTATGCTAATATAGGAATAACAATAAAATGGGAAAGTTATCTAACCCTTCCTTATAATAACATCATCATAGTCTGCCCACAATTTGAATTATCAGAGCTGCCCTATCAGTTTAGGATCGGTAAACCAAGGGACAGCTAAACATCAGTCTGGAACGCCTTCATCAGAATAAGTCCCCTTATTTAGAGCTAAATTACAGAGCTAACTCACATGGTGAGACAGAAGAATTAGCTTAGGTATATTACACTGTATAGGTATGAGCATAAAGCTAGCGACAGTTCCCTTAAATAATCTTAGGCATCTCCAGATAATCTTTTATATATGTATCCCATCTATTATATTGAAGTGGTTACTAGGACTTAGAAAGGCGGCCCTCCTTATACCTATATTTTACCTTATGACGTATCAAGTGACTAAATAGAACATGTTGCAATATAAGATAAAGAGTTTCTAAATATTGTAAGATCCTATAGAGCTGCAGTAGAAGATTAACTGATTTTGTGTGGCGGGCAAAACACAATCTAACTACAGTAGCGCCAGGTAAATGTAACGACCAAGGGTAACACTTATGGGCTCAGACATACTATCATCATACTAATGGGTCCTCAGTCGCATGTCAATTGCATTGTGTTAAGGGATGCCTTATAATAATATAAGAGGAATGTAAACCCCATTAAAAATATCATATATGTGCTTAGGGGCTGACTGATTATATCTGCTGAGGACTAAAGGCAACTGCCGTAAGCTATTGTGCAATAGCCTTTAACTTATATCTAGCCTTGGGTAAACTTACAACCAAAACCCTATCTGCGTATACATGGTACCTTAAATTCTAAAGAGCTTTGGGTTGTAGGGTGAAATGGCAATTGGGCTGCATATTTCCTACTAACTTTAAACATATAGCACAATGTAACGTGTAAAAGAGGAGAAAGATAAACGGCCCTATTAACAATAAAATCCAGAACAAATGGTTAATCATAGTAGGAGGAATCCTGGCTCTAAAGAAAACAACAACAAGAAAAAATAAAAATAAAAAAAATAGCAGGATAATAAAGTTCTAATATGAAGCCCCTTCCAGAGCCTCCAGCTGCAGGGAATAAAATATAGCGATATTATTCTTGTAAAGTACTAAAGCTTGTAACGTTCCTTGCACTGTGAGTTGCTCTATCAGGTGTCATGAAGGTTCTCCTTCGATATAGTCACTCTTGTGCCTCAGACATCCGGGTCTTCATCTAGAGAGCAGTGCAATTCAAAATAGGGCATTGTAGCAACGTAACTATCTGAGAGCTGAATAATAAGTAGATGTATAAGTTCTAACTTTTATGAGTGGGTAATAGTCATATATGTCATAATTTATGAAACAAACTACAATCCTTATCCTCAAACTTTAAGGTCTTCATCTAGGGAGTAGTGTGATTCAAAATAAGGCATTGTAGCTACAAGACTTTCTGGGAGCTGAATAATATTTAGGCATAGAAGCTCCAAATTTAGGAGCAGCACTAACCAATACCTCTCCGGTGTAGCTGATCTAAGCCAGGGGAGTCATATGAGAAGAGTTGCCTTTTTGCTAACTGGGGAAAACAGCAGGTGACCAGAGGAATTAATGTGCGGAATAGGCAGTTAGTGAAAGAACTGGTAAGCGGGTCCGGCCACTGTGCAAAAGAATTGAAGCCACTAGTAGGAGGGTCAGTGAAGAAGACGGGATAGGCAAACGTACCATAGCTCTTAAAACATTGTAGTTCACAGCTTGCATCAAGATGACTGAAGCCTCCGGTGTTGTGTTGCTTGACTGAGGTCTGACCTCCTAAACCTCCGGCTACCCTAGAAACAGTGCCGTGTGTCATATAGCCAACCGAACCAGCCCAGGACTCAATAGATGAGGTATCTGTAGGGGTGAATTTCTGCTGCGTGTCGGCATCACCGCAATCCCCGGTCTGAATATCTGACGAATCATCCGCTGGAGTGGAGCCCTCTACATCTACCCCCCTGATTAGTAGTGTGAGGCTGTTAAAGTTGTGGGTCATTTTTTCCTCTATGTTAGTTAGGAAAGAGTGTATTAAGGATGAGAGGTCTTCCATTATAACCGTGACTGCTGTTATCTTACCGAGAGCCCTGCAGTCGTGTATATGTTATAGCCCCTATGTTGAGGAAGCCGTAAGCAGGACTAATCTGCGTGACCGCCTGTGATGAGGGACTGCGTTGTGGGTTAGGATTTAATGTCCATATAGTCCAGGAAATTCCATGCAGCAAATAGTGCGATCACTTTGATTCCCCTAAGTAGGGTAATCTTTAATTGAAGTAGGTCGGAGATCCTCTATTGTCACTTCTAGCGGAGTCTGTTATGTGCGCCACAGCGGGATGGTGGGTGAAAGACCTAAAAAGATTCTAGTCTCATAAGCATAATTCATCTTGTAGCTCACTTTATGTTACTCCTCTCCATGGAATCTTCAGGTTCACATGCTTTATGCTTGATACAGATAATCTGCAGGGATATACATTTAATCCGCCGTGGCTAGAAGCCGTGTTCAGTATCGCAGGCTGGTTTTCAGGCCGCAATCTTAAAACTTAAATTTCTTGGCTTCTCCTGTCGCTTATCGTGGCTGATTTTTATAGGTAGGAATCCTGAGGGGATTTGTCCACTTCAGCTCAGAAACGGATAGGTAAAAACATTAATAAACTGTATATTTA